>NC_056454.1:43050416-43269207 GCF_018296145.1 Oncorhynchus tshawytscha
GCATTTGTGGGTGCGATTACAAGCTTAAAATGGCCAGAAACAAAGAACTTCATTCTGAAATTCGTCAGTCTATTCTTGTTCCTAGAAATGAAGGCTATTCCATGTGAGAAATTGCCAAGAAACTGAAGATCTCGTACAGCGCTGTGTACCCTTCACAGAACAGCGCAAACTGGCTCTAACCAGAATAGAAAGAGAAACAGACAAGTCCTCAACTGGCAGCGTCGTTAAATAGTACCCACAAAACACCAGTCTCAACGTCAACAGTGAAGAGGGGACTCCGGGTTGCTGGCCTTCTAGGCAGAGTTGCAAAGAAAAAGCCATATCTCAGACTGGCCAATGAAAATAAAAGATTAACGTGGGGGAAAAAAACATAGACACTGGACAGAGGAACTCTGCCTAGAAGGCCAGCATCTCGGAGTCGCCTCTTCACTGTTGACGTTGAGACTGGTGTTTTGCGGGTACTATTTAATGAAGCTGTCTGTTGAGGACTTGTGAGGCGTCTGTTTCTAAAACTAGACAGTTTTCAGTTGTGTACCGAGGCCTCCCACTCCTCTTTCTATTCTTTTTAGAGTAGTACACAACGTTGTACGAGATCTTCAGTTTGTGCAATGTAATAAAGAGGTCAGGGGGTAGGTGTGATTGGAGTTCTTTTTCATACGCAAATGCTACAATATAGTCATAGACGCGCAACGGCTTCTACAACAGAGACAACAGAGACAACTCAATGCTAGTATAGGCCGGCAACTGGTGACCTAGCCCAGAATAGGTCACAATTATAGAGACTCCTAGTAGATTCCTATCTACCAATCAAAATGGTTTCGCACACGTACTGTTCACAAAATGGCTTTTTTATAAGTTAGTTGGAGGACGCTAATGCACATTTCTCATGCTCTGAAAATAATCTCCCATTTTTTTGTTCCACCTGTTTTGGAGAGAATCTGAGTATGTGTCCCTGATCAAATTTTTGGATCTTTTTTTTTTTTTTTGAATCACAAACGCCGGCCTTCATCAACGAATAGTCTCAGAAGAGACATAATTGACCAAAATTTGAAAATGTGCCGATGTTCAGGAGCATAAAGTGCCCTATTTTTTCCATAAACGTAATCCTTAGTGTAAACATGACGTTATCTGGCCTGAAAACTGACAGTGCTGTGTATGCTGGCCGTGTTATTTGATTACAGACACGTCATATGAAGAACTTATACATCTATGGCCAGACGTCATCTTTCCACTGTTTTCTGAAGAATCCATGTTTATGAGTTGATCTTAGTTTAGCACAGAGCTTTGTGTGGCGGCAGAAATGGCACGGGCCACTGTTGATGATGACGTGCGACGTGGTCGGTGTCCCTCTCCTGCTCTATTCAGACCTCTACCGCCTACACTGTCTGTGTAGTTTTATAGCTGTAACTGTAACTGTAGGCTACAAGTCGTAGGGCAACAAAATGTGAGTGGAGAATAAATCTGTTTATGGCTTTTGTGAACTTTTCATATTAGAGAAGGAATGAGGACTTGTAACACCGCCTGCCGGTATGACATTATTTACAATAAATATGACTACACTGTTCAGAAAGGGTGAATACTGTAGTCTTGAATAGTATTCAAGTGGTTTACGCTTGGGGAAAATAAAACTATGGGGGAAATAAAATGTGTTTATTTGTTGCTCAAGCTGTTACCCTCACTCATTGACATCTAAACACACACAACACATAACTAAATGTTAACGTCAGTTATAAGGACAACCATGACTTGTTTCATGCTCCAAGCCCATGACAATGATGTATCCAACTTTCCTCATCAAGATTGAAAGTTTAACAACATTGCTATATTATGTTAATCAGGATGTGAAGGAGAATATAAGCTCACGGAAGAGGAGGAGGAGGAGGAGGAGGAGGAAGAGTGGGTAAGAGGGAACAGAATGAAGATTGATAGAACTCATGTTCTAGGGAGCAATAAAAGATGACAGTGATCAAATCTAGAAAACGGGTGGACTTGTTACTGTGCAGTAAGCTTCCTGCCCAAAACCCAAAAGGAACTTTGTCTGTGCCTACATTTTCAGTTTAATAAAAGTTCAATCAAAATTTTAATCAAGCCTAACCATAATGGAGGCAAACGATGAGTTGAACGTTGGTACTCTCAAATCTAAAGTGGCTCGTCTTCATTGTTTTCTCATCTCACAAAAGAGATCCCTCCTTTAGTTTTTCCCCCACAACATTAAAATACTGTCAGGGATAAAGCAAATATAGGCTACTGCAGAAGAGCCTTCACTCTGAGACCACCAGTATCTAACACCTTCCTCCCTTCCTCCCTGGCAGGCTGGGCTCCTAGCTCCAACACCCCCGCCCTGTGTGTACGTAGCGGTCTGGTTGTTTTTACAGAGTAAGGATGCAGAGAACCAGAGTTTTAACCCCGGAACATGCTTACTTTAATTGTGATAGTCAATGTGCTTCTGTTGCATTTATTTCTGTTACAGTATCTCAGGGATTAAAACTGAACTGGCTCTCACACAAGTCATGTATTGTGTGTGTCTACCTTTCTGAACCTCTGTGGTAACAGCTGACTGTTTCTCTTCCCTGGCCTCCCCATCTCTGACCTTCCTCCAAGTCCTCCTTTTGTGTTTTCTTTTTGTCATTATGTCTTGGGAAACCCAGAGATATTGCTTGTGGTATTGAGGCAAATAAGCTGGAATGAAAAAATGGATTCCTCTAGCCTTATCCTTAGCAACAGGCCCATCTGTTCTGACAACGGAGTCAGATGCCATTACAGGAGCATGCTCTGTCACGTGTTCCATGTCAAAGTTGTGTGTGTGTTGCCTTTTGTCTCTGAGATAAAGAGGCCTTATTTGAGAATGTCCTATCACCTAAGGGATCAGTGAGACCTACAGTAATTGAGTGGAATGTATATATTCGCTCCATTAGCTAAATGTAGTGTAACATGGCTTGTCACCACTGTGAAGCCAAACAAGTCACTTCAAAACCTCTTCAAAGTAATAGTCCTTATCAGAATTATAGACGACGTCAAGGAGAAATCATGGACTCCCTCCTTTCCGCTTTCCTATTCATTTTACACTCACTGGCTAAGTAGAGTAAACATAGAGAGAGAGAGAGAGAGAGAGAGAGAGAGAGAGAGAGAGAGATGATGGAGACAGATGAGAGAGAGATGAGCGAGAGAGATAAGAGAGAGATGATAGAGGCTGATGAGAGATCAGAGAGAAATGAGAGGCAGATGATAGAGAGAGATGAGAGAGAACGATGAGAGAGGCAAATGACAGAGGCATGAGAGAGATATATAAAAGAGAGATGAGAGGAGATCAGACAGATAGATGAGAGAGATGAGAGAGAACGATGAGAGAGGCAAATGACAGAGGCATGAGAGAGATATATAAAAGAGAGATGAGAGAGAGATCAGACAGATAGATGAGAGAGAGAGAGAGAGAGAGAGAGAGACAGATAGAGATGAGGCAGATGAGGCAGATAGAGTGAGAGAGAGAGACATGAGAGAGAGAGACATGAGAGAGAGACATGAGAGAGAGAGACATGAGAGAGAGAGACATGAGAGAGAGACATGAGAGAGAGATGTGAGAGGCAGATGAGAGAGATGTGAGAGAGAGACATGAGAGAGACATGAGAGAGAGATGTGAGAGAGAGACATGAGAGAGAGACATGAGAGAGAGATGTGAGAGAGGAGAGAGATGAGAGAGAGATGTGAGAGAGAGACATGAGAGAGAGATGTGAGAGAGAGACATGAGAGAGAGATGTGAGAGAGAGACATGAGAGAGATGATAGAGGTAGATGAGAGAGAGATGTGAGAGAGAGACATGAGAGAGAGATGTGAGAGAGAGACATGAGAGAGAGATGTGAGAGAGAGACATGAGAGAGATGATAGAGGTAGATGAGAGAGAGATGTGAGAGAGAGACATGAGAGATGAGAGAGAGATGTGAGAGAGAGACATGAGAGAGAGATGAGAGAGAGATGTGAGAGAGAGACATGAGAGAGATGATAGAGGTAGATGAGAGAGAGATGTGAGAGAGAGACATGAGAGAGATGATAGAGGTAGATGAGAGAGAGATGTGAGAGAGAGACATGAGAGAGAGATGTGAGAGAGAGACATGAGAGAGAGACATGAGAGAGAGACATGAGAGAGATGTGAGAGAGAGACATGAGAGAGAAATGTGAGAGAGAGACATGAGAGAGAGATGAGAGGCAGATGAGAGAGAGATGAGAGGCAGGAGAGAGAGAGAAATGAGAGAGTGAGATGATAGAAAGAGATGATAGAGAGAGATGAGAGAGAAAGATGAGAGAGGCAGATGGCAGAGGCAGGAGAGAGAGATATGAGAGAGAGAGATATGAGAGAGAGATGAGAGATATGAGAGAGAGATGATAGAGATAGGTAAGAGAGAGATAGATGATAAAGAGGCAGATGAGAGAGGCAGAGGAGAGAGATATGAGAAAGAGATATGAGAGATATGAGAGAGAGATGATAGAGATAGGTAAGAGAGAGAGAGAGATGATAAAGAGGCAGAGGAGAGAGATATGAGAGAGAGATGAGAGATATGAGAGAGAGATGATAGAGATAGGTAAGAGAGAGATAGATGATAAAGAGGCAGATGAGAGAGGCAGAGGAGAGAGATATGAGAGAGAGATATGAGAGAGAGATGAGAGATATGAGAGAGAGATGATAGAGATAGGTAAGAGAGAGAGAGATGATAAAGAGGCAGATGAGAGAGATATGAGAGAGAGATGAGAGATATGAGAGAGAGATGATAGAGATAGGTGAGAGAGAGATGATAAAGAGGCAGATGAGAGAGGCAGAGGAGAGAGCGTAGCCTTTTTTTTCACTTGTTTTAGTTCTCTTTTTTTTTAACTTAAATTTTCCACTTGACTTTGAATGGATAACTTCTGTTTTTTCCCACAATTCATAAAGACATTATGAATAGGTAGAAACAGTGACCAAAGTTCGGAGAACCTTTAAAATATCAAGATTGACATCCCCTGAGCTGAAGACAATCTTGAGGTTTAATCATTAGACACTACTCAGTAAGTCATCCAGTCACAGGGGATGGTCGTGGGGAGACAAGGCCCGCCTTTATCACAGCCCACGGAGACCAACTCAGACACCATTTAGCCACAGGGAGTACCCCCCCCCAGCCCATGGGGGAAACCCGGCCAACATTCAACCAACCAGGGCATCGACAGCTGCTGAACGTCCCCCGACTCACCTCGACTCACCCCACGTAGTATATTAAACTATTACACAGATTTTTAAACTAAGCCCACTGACTGTGAGTGCCCAAAAAACGCCTGCGGCGTTATCAAATTCAGAGCATTTAGAATGAGACTTTACCCAAACCAGAGACAGTTGGATGAAACCCTGAGGAAATTAAATTTGCTGGTACTACAAGGCTAATATATTGTAATAAGTCCGAAAACGATCTTAAAACCCCCTAGAGTCGATGTCCGTGCCCCTGCAGACATCTAATTAGCATAATAAAAAAATCCCCTGCAGTTTTAACTCGACATCTGTTTTTGTGCCAGATCTGCGGTGAAAGGTGACAGAGCTTAGAGCGACATTTGTCAGAACACAAGACATCTCGAAAATCGATCTTCTCATAAAATTGTTTGTAGCGTCCTAACGGTTTGCCAACTATTATGACCCTTCTATGGAAAGATGAGACTCTCACGAACATGAAACATGTTCCCTGTTTTGATCTGTGACCCCCACACGGGTCTTGGGACTCGTCTGAAGTCGATACAGCCGGTCTGCCAACTTCTGTCTGGGCTACACAGGGAGCTTCCTCTCTGTACATGTTGTTTGTTTTGCTCGAGTACGTCTGCAGGCCTCACAAGACCCGTTTGAAGGTCCCCCGTACCAGCTGAAGAAATGAAGTACAGTATATATGGAGACTGTTTAATGCCACAAATAAGGGGTTAAATACATGTAAAAAATAAAAAATAATAATAAATAAATAAATGTTTCCTAATCTTTGCTGTTTCTATCAGATATTAGACAGACACTTCAGAACAAACTTCCTTTTGATCTTAATTGGAGAATATCTGTTGTTCCATGTAGTTCATCTGTTGTTCAATGCATTTGTATGGTAATAGCAGTAGATAATAGCAGTAAGGTCCAAAACATTTTTTTAAAATATATTTTTAGATATATATTTACACTTCAAGAGGACTTAAAATTCCAAATCAAGATAGAAAAATCATCCTTGGTATGACTTTCCTAAAACACTTCTATTTAGCTTAGTAGAATATGACAGTGTTCTTGGTCCCTGGAACCAAACTGGTCTCTGCAATGAAATGACCATGGATTCTAAGTACAAGAGTCACTTGTGTATCCAGTCCTCTCATGTCCATGACTAAAGCAATACCAGCGCTTATTCAAAAACTATTATGGCAAAAAGTCCATCGTAATATGGTCAATCTAACGCAGTTTCTAAAATAAACATTTGAATCATTTCAAGATATCGCACACGCGTGTGTGTGTGCGTGTGTGTGTGTACACGTGTGTACACGTGTGTGTGTGCACATGCGTGTGCCACGCAAGTCAGTCTGTTGGCGTGTCTAATTAAGAGCTCAGTGAATTGATTGTGGAGAGTCATCAAACTTGGTCCCTAAGAAACTAGGCGACAGCTGACTGCCTAAGGGACAGTCCCTGTGATCAAAGAAGTATGTGTGACTAAGCGTCCTCACTGTGACAAAGTCCTGGCTCCTGATCCACTTCAGAGACGGAGGTTAGAGAGGTTTACGACCTGCAGGAGACATGGAGGAAGCATCACAAGGCAGATGACCTCTTCATCTTCATTACACACAAGACTGTGCATGTGGACAGAGCACTGCGAATCAATCACCGTCTGGTCCTCAACAAGACCTCAGGCCAAACAACAGAGAACAGAGATTAGCTATAGTTTTTAGTTTTACTTTAGTTGTAGAGTTTATGAAGGCAATCATTTGACAAAAAAGGTTCACCTTTGAGACAACGTCCATCTTCTGAAATACAGGTGCAGAGCAATAAATTAATTGTTTAAAGATTATATTTTGGAGTGCTGTCCATTTCATGAAAAATAATACACAGAGGACAAGGTAGCTGAAATCTATAGCTTTTTGTTCCTGGTGGGACCGTGCGTGTGGGCATTACACAGTATATTATTTTCAGTGGCATGATAAGGAATCACTGCCCTTTCACACAGAGCTATCTAGGGTCAAACATGATAAATGGAAGGTCAACCATCTTATTATGAAGAAGCTTCTTCTAAGGAGTGCTCTGCTCTATTCATTAGTTATTGCTTAATGTATTCCCTTAACCAGAGGCAATGCGTGTCTATGCGTCCAGATGCCTAAAAACCCGACGCGATATGAAAATCAGACCCCTGAGGCGAAACTGTGCTGGAGACTGAGCAGACAAAAGGACTCTCTGTGATGCCTTGTCACCCCATTGATATTTGACTTGAGGTTTGTTGTGGAAGCCTTCTCCATAGTCCTTCTCATTAGCATATCTACTTTAAGTTTGGGGGTGGCGGTGGGTTGTGAATCTATAAACAAAGTTTCCATCATGTCTGATCTCTCCAAGAAAATGTGGAGAATGGCAATAATGCCACCAGTGTAGTAGGAACATGGAGCAAAGTGTAATTGTGTAAAGGAATGTATGACCAACTGCACAAAGGGCCTCTTTTGGGAGATGAGAGATCATGTGATATTTATAGAATACAGTCCGTCTGTTCATGGAGTTGACTTCAATTAGTTTGTTTTCCAAGGAGCAAGGTAGTCTGGTCCTCTGTCCAACAAAATGTAATATGGTGAAATAATGAAGTCACTGTGTTCACATCAGCATTGATATGCAAGTTGCATCAGATCCGGCTAGGGAGTGGTGATATGATTCCAAGTTATACATGCTCCATAACATCCTTTGTGTGTATGGCACTACATGCACTAGGGCGGACTCAGGGAGGTCTGTATGCCTCAATGGCAAACAACAAAGAGCAGATACTTCTGGATGTGAAATGCATAAGTCACATGTAGCTACAAAGAGAGGACAACAACACTGTATTTCACCCCAGAGTGCCTGGCTGGTTGCACCAGTAAATTGAATCAAATCAAATGTTATTGGTCACACACACATGGTTAACAGATGTTATTGACAGTGTAGTGAAATGCATATGCTTCTAGATCCGACAGTGCAGCAGTATCTAACAGGTAATATCTAACAATTCCACAACAAAACCTAATACACACAATCTGGTAAAGGAATGGGATGAGAATATATAAGTATAACATACATGGATGAGCAGTGACAGAGCGGCTAAGATGCAATAGATAGTAAAGAATAGATAGTGTAGTGTACAGTGTACAGTATATAAACTCAGCAAAAAAAGAAACGTCCTCTCACTGTCAACCGAGTTTATTTTCAGCAAACTTAACATGTGTAAATATTTGTATGAACATAACAAGATTCAACAACTGAGACATAAACTGAACAACTTCCACAGACATGTGACTAACAGAAATAGAATAATGTGTCCCTGAAAAAAGGGGGAGATAAAAATCAAAAGTAACAGTCAGTATCTGGTGTGGCCACCAGCTGCATTAAGTACTGCAGTGCATCTCCTCCTCATGCACTGCACCAGATTTGTCAGTTCTTGTAGTGAGATGCTACCCCACTCTTCCACCAAGGCACCTGCATGTTCCTGGACATTTCTGGGGGGAATGGCCCTAGCCCTCACCCTCTGATCCAACAGGTCCCAGACGTGCTCAATGGGATTGAGATCCGGGCTCTTCGCTGTCTAAGGCAGAACACTAACATTCCTGTCTTGATGGAATTCACGCAACGAACGAGCAGTATGGCTGGTGGCATTGTCATGCTGGAGGGTCATGTCAGGATGAGCCTGCAGGAAAGGTACCACATGAGGGAGGAGGATGTCTTCCCTGTACCCTGTAATATACAGCGTTGAGATTGCCTGCAATGACAACAAGCTCAGTCCGATGATGCTGTGACACGCCGCCCCAGACCATGACGGACCCTCCACCTCCAAATCGATCCCGCTCTAGAGTACAGGCCTTGGTGTAACGCTCATTCCGTCGACGATAAACGTGAATCCAACCATCACCCCTGGTGAGACAAAACCGCGGCTCGTCAGTGAAGAGCACTTTTTGCCAGTCCTGTCTGGTCCAGCGACGGTGGGTTTGTGCCCATAGGCGATGTTGTTGCCAGTGATGTCTGGTGAGGACCTGCCTTACAACAGGCCTACAAGCCCTCAGTCCAGCCTCTCTCAGCCTTTTGTGGACAGTATGAGCACTGATGGAGGGATTGTGCGTTCCTGGTGTAACTCATGCAGTTGTTATTGCCATCCTGTACCTGTCCCACAGGTGTGATGTTCGGATGTACTGATCCTGTGCAGATGTTGTTACGCGTGGTCTGCCACTGCAAGGACGATCAGCTGTCCGTCCTGTCTCCCTGTCGCACTTAGGCGTCCCACAGTACGAACATTGCAATTTATTGCCCTGGCCACATCTGCAGTCCTCATGCCTCCTTGCAGCATGCCTAAGGCACATTCACGCAGATGAGCAGGGACCCTGGGCATCTTCTTTTTTTTTCAGAGTCAGTAGAAAGGCCTCTTTAGTGTCCTACATTCTCATAACTGTGACCTAAATTGCCTACCGTCTGTAAGCTGTTAGTGTCTTAACGACAGTTCCACAGGTGCATGTTGAATAATTGTTTATGGTTCATTGAACAAGCATGGGGAACAGTGTTTAAACCCTTTACAATGAAGATCTGTGAAGTTATTTGGATTTTACGAATTATCTTTGAAAGACAGGGTCCTGAAAAAGATACATTTCTTTTTTCCTGAGTTTACATATGAGATAAGTAATGTGAGATATGTAAATATTCTTGAAGTGGCATTATTAAAGTGACTAGTGTTCCATTTATTAAAGTGGCCAATGATATCAAGACTGTAGATAGGCAACCCCCTCTCTGTGCTAGTGATGGCTGATTAACAATCTGATGGCATTGAGATTGAAAAACAGCTTCTATTTCTCTGTCCCAGCTTTGATGCACCTGTACTGACCTCGTCTTCTGGATGGAAGCGGGGTGAACAGGCAGTGGCTCGGGTGGTTATTGTCCTTGATTATCTTTTTTGCCTTCCTGTGACATCAGGTGTTGTAGGTGTCCTAGTTTGCCCCCGGTGGTGCATTGTACAGAGCGCACCACCCTCTGGAGAGCCTTGTGGTTGTGGGAGGTGCAGTTGCCGTACCAGGCGGTGATACAGCTGAGAACGCACCCTTGTGCGCATCCAGTTTTGAGGATCAGCAGTACCAGGCGGGAAGCAGGCAGCTCAAATGGCCCAACAGCCGACATGTCCATTAGGTGACACAGAGCTCACCCTGCCTCCATTCCACCAGTCCAGAGCCAGCCTTGTGCCCTGTGGCCCTGTGGCTGTAAATGCCCTCTCTCAGGGATTGTTTAATGATTCTCCTTATCTGGGGCCAGCGAAGGACCCTCAAGCATATTATTGGACACTCAATGGACAGATAGAAAGAAATAGTGAGAAAGAGAGGGGGATCTACAGAGAGAGTGGCCAGGATGCGGCTGAGGGGTGGGGAGGGCAGCGTGGGGGGGCTAAATGGCATAGAATTCCACCCTGTGCTCTGGACGATATGAAGCGCAACATTGTACTTTTGCCACAATGGCCACAGTGTCGACACGATCCCGTCTAATTCAATTAGCCTGGGAGATGGTGCATAAATTCCCCAAGAATTCTTCTGATGCACAGAGGTTGCCGCCAATGATGAGGGCCAATGTGAGTGCGTCTGTGTTGGGAGGATGCAGACTAACCTGCCCCTGGTACAATGGCGTGCCTATGAGAAGAATGGGGCTTTTACTTCAGGTCAAACCTGAACTTAAATGCCAAGGTCAGAAGTCACCCCGGATACGATGAAGTGCTGGTTTGACTGACCACTTCCCTTCAGTCAATGAGGTAGATTGATAACAGACTACACTGCTGCCACGCCTCCAGGAGAAGATGGGTGACACTTTAACCGAGCAAATATGGAAATATGTTGTGAAAAACGTCAGAATCCATTTGGAATACTCGGCACATGATTCAAAACAAGTTTGTAATACTACAGATCTCTATTAACATTGCCTTCATTGCATGCATTGTGTAGTACACATTGTTTAATACCACACAAATATAAACCATGTTCTCATTGATTATACAAAAAAAAGGAGAGCTTTTAAATTAAATGTCACAACAAATATTTTCAGTTAGAAAAGTCATTAAAATGGTTGTGTTGTCAAAACACTACAGGGCCTAAATAACCCTAATGTGACCACATAATTCGTATTAAAATGTGATTCTGTACAGACTCACAGTAGTGTCATTACTGTAAATATAACAAAAAACAGAAGCAACAACTTGTCTGTTTCTAACCAGTTGGACCATCATTTTCTGGCTTACCCTACTGCAAGAATACATCAACAGGAAGGAAGAAGGTATTTAGCTCATTATTAGTACATTTTTTCCAGCAAAATCCCCTTCTAGAATGAGTCACACCAGGTGGCCTCCAGATCGCCAAGTAGTGACACCATCTCTCAGTCTCTACATTGATGTAAAGGGTTTATTTCATGGAATCTGAAATAGATGTGTGCTGGATGTTTGGCAGCAGTTTAGATGGGGCCCTCTGCATCTACAGGGCATTCGGAAAGTATTCAGACCCCTTGATTTTTCTCAATTTTTTTTTATGTCACAGCATTATCCTTAAATTGATTAAATGTATTTTTTCCATCATTAATATACACACAATACCCCATAATGACAAAGCAAAAACTGCTATTTTTATTCTTGAAATGTATAAACAATCAAAACCTGAAATATCACATTTACATAAGTATTCAGACCATTTACTCAGTACTGTGTTGAAGCACCTTTTGCAGTGATCACAGCCTCAAGTCTTCTTGGGTATGACACTACAAGCTTGGCACACCTGTATTTGGGGAGTTTCTCCCATTCTTCTCTGCAGATCCTCTCAAGTTCTGTCAGGCTGGATGGGGAGTGTCGCTGCACAGCTATCTTCAGGTCTCTCCAGAGATGTTCGGTCAGGTTCAAGTCCGGGCTCTAGCTGGGCCACTCAAGGACATTCAGAGACTTGTCCTGAAGCCACTCCTGCGTTGTCTTGGCTCTGTGCTTAGGGTCGTTGTCTTGTTGTAAGGTGAACCTTCGCCCCAGTCTGAGGTCTTGAGTGCTCTGGAGCAGGTTTTCATCAAGGATCTCTCTGTATTTTGCTTCTTTCATCTGTGCCTTGATCCTGACTAGTCTCCCAGTCCCTGCCGCTGAAAAACATCCCCAGAATATGTTGCTGCCACCACCATGCTTCACTGTAGGGATGGTGCCAGGGTTCCTCCAGACGTGATGTTTGGCAATCAAACCAAAGAGTTCAATCTTGGTTTCATCAGACCAGAGAAATCTTGTTTCTCATGGTCTGAGAGTCCATTAGCTGCCTATTGGCAAACTCCAAGTGGGCTGTTATCTGCTTTTTACTGAGGAGTGGCTTCAGTCTCATAAAAGCCTGATTGGTAGAGTGCTGCAGAGATGGTGTCCTTCTGTAAGGTTCTCCCATCTCCACAGAGGAACTCTGGAGCTCTGTCAGAGTGACCATCGGGTTCTTGGTCATCTCCCTGACCAAGGCGCTTCTCCCCCGATAGCTCAGTTTGGTGGTTCCAAACTTCTTCCATTTAAGAACGATGGAGGCCACCGTGATCTTGCGGACCTTCAATGCTGCAGAAATGTGTTGGTAATCTTGATCTTGTCATCGACACAATCCTGTCTTGGAGCTCTACGGACAATTCCTTCGACCTCATGGCTTGGTTTTTGCTCTGACATGCACTGTCAACTGTGGGACCTTATATAGACAGGTGTGTGCCTTTCCAAACCATGTCCAATCAATTGAATTTACCACAGGTGGACTCCAATCAAGTTGTAGAAACATCAAACACAACAAGGATGATCAATGGAAACAGGATGCACCTGAGCTCAATTGTGAGTCTCCTAGCAAAGGGTCTGAATATGTATGTAAATAAGGTATTTCTGTTTTTTTATGTTGAATAAATTATCAAACATTTAAAAAAATCTGTTTTGGCCTTGTCATTATGGGGTATTGTGTGCAAATTGATGAAGGGACGTTTTTTTAAATCCATTTGAGAACAAGGCTGTAATGTAACAAAATGTTTAAAAAGTGAAGGGTCTGAATACTTTCAGAATGCACTGTTTACATACATTAGCAGGTAAAGGTTTGGACACACCTACTTATTCAAGGGGTTTTCTTTGTTTTTACTATTTTCTACATTGTAGAATAATAGTGAAGCCATCAAAAACCATGAAATTACACATATGGAATCATGTTGTAACCAAAGCACAAAATGTTTGAGAAACTGACGCATCACAAGTCCTCAACTGGCAGCTTCATTAAATAATACTCTCAAAATACCAGTCTCAACGTCAACAGTGAAGAGGCGACTCCGAGATGCTGGCCCTCTATGCAGAGTTCCTCTGTCCAGCGTCTGTGTTCTTTTGCCCGTCTTTATCTTTTCTTGTTATTGGCCAGTCTGAGATATGGCTTTTTCTTTGCAACTCTGCCTAGAAGGCCAGCATCCCGGAGGCGCCTCTTCACTGTTGACGTTGAGACTGGTGTTTTGTGGGTACTATTTAACAAAGCTGCCAGTTGAGGACTTGTGAGGCGTGTGTTTCTCAAACTAGACACTCCAATGTACTTGTCCTCTTTCTTAGTTCTGCACTGAGGCCTCCCACTCCTCTTTCTATTCTGGTTAGAGCCAGTTTGCACTGTTCTGTTCTGTGAGTAGTACACAGCGTTGTATGAGATCTTCAATTTCTTTGTAATTTCTCGCATGGAATAGCCTTCATTTCTCAGAACAGGAATAGACTGACGAGTTTCAGAACAAAGCCCTTGGTTTCTGGTCATGTTGAGCCTGTAATTGAACCCACAAATGCTGATGCTCCGGATACTCAACTAGTTGGAAGAAGGCCAGTTATTTTGCTTCTTTAATCAGGACAACAGTTTTCAGCTGTACTAACATAATTGCAAAAGGGTTTTCTAATGATCAACTAGCCTTTTAAAATGATAAACTTGGATTAGCTAACACAACGTGCCATTGGAACACAGGCGTGATGGTTGCTGATAATGGGCCTCTGTACGCCCATGTAGATATTCCATTAAAAATCTGTTGTTTCCAGCTACAGTAGTCATTTACAACATTAGCAATGTCTACACTGTATTTCTGATGAATTCTATGTTATTTTAATGGACAACAAATGTGCTTTTAAATTTTTTTTTAAATGACATTTCTAAGTGACCCCAAACTTTTGAAGGGTAGTGGATATCTTTTTGTTTTGGCCTGGCCAAATGACTACATTTGTATAGATCAGCCCATATGAGTTTTAAAATGTCTTAAACAGAGAAAGGTCATCTCATCCGATTCAGTGCTATTGCTTGCTGGTATGTCTCCAGTGTTTGGTGTTAAAAGATCCCCTGAGATCAGACCTACATAGCTGAGGTTTCCGTTAGCTAAAGCAGTGACCACTCTCCAGGCTGTGGCATTCACAATTGTGTCACCAAGCCCAGACAAAAAAATCTCATGACGTAAGAGTGAATAGGTGTGTCTGCGTGGCAGCACTTTAGGGTTGCCAAGTACATGATCCAAAGATCTGGAAAAATACAATTACTTTTTGGAAAAAAGTGGTTAATGGGCAGAGAGCTGTTAAATGTAGAGCACAATGTATTTTTCTGCCATAACTATGTATTTTTCTGCCATAACTATGTATTTTTCTGTCATAACTGTGTATTTTTCTGCCATTATCCCTTGAAGGCATCGTAAAATATTTTATAGGAGTGGTTTTAATGACGTTCAAGTCACACACTGTAACTCCTATTAAAAACAAATTTACAAAGAACAAAACTAGGATTAACGTTGAAACATAGCTACACATTCCGAAGTTTGCAAATAGTTCATAAATGAATATATATAATAGTAAGAAATCTCCCATAATTGTGGTCCTAACTAACTCCATATAGTCAATGTGGAGATTACTGACAAATCACTGGACTTTTGTACATTGAATTCATTTAAACATTCTTTGTTTGTTGATTTGACATAATTGTCCATCATCTAAATCAGTCAAAGTGACATTAGGTAAAAAATAATGAGAATACATAGATGCCCTTCAACAGGGTTTAAGAGGTCATGTCCTCCAACAAGGTTTAAGAGGTCATGACCTCCAACAGGGTTTAAAAAGTCCATAAATTGAACATTACCTCCATTGGGAAGCGTGTGTGCTTCTGTTACGATATTGTGTCTAGATGTAGGTGAAGGAGTCAAGCGCAGGAGAACAGAGATGTCTGAGTAGCGTTTTTTAATAGGCAAGTCCACAAAACATATAGGTCAGGTACAATACCAAAATAAACGCTCTCGACAAAAGAGAAACCAGTTACTCACGGAAGGAGGAAAAAAACTACGCTCCTAGAACTTATACACACTCGGTATAATATGTGAATATAAACAGGCACAACCTCAACAAGCAACATAACACGAATAATCCCGCACAAACCTAAGCAGACAACAGGGGTAATTATACACACAGAAAGTAAAGCAAATGAAACCAGGTGTGAAAGAACCAAAGACAAACAGAAAAAGAAAAAGGATCGTTGATGGCTAGTAGACCGGCGACGCCCGAACAGGGAGAGGAACCACCTTCGGTGGAAGTCGTGACAGCTTCCTAGAGTTTCTAAACCTTCACCTCATTCCCTCCCACAATCACACACATACAGTACCTTCAGAAAGTATTCACACCTGTTGACTTTCCCACATCTTGTGGTGTTACAAAGTGGGATTAAAGATAATATAAATGTCATTATTTGTCAGCGATCTACACAAAATAGTGGAGCTACAATTAGAACTTTTTTTTATTAATGGAAAAGGTAACACTAATATACATTATTTTGATCAGGTAAGTATTAAATCCCCTGAGTGAATACATGTTAGAATTACCTTTGGCAGCAATTACAGCTGTGAGTCTCTGAAAGCGTTGCACTCCTGGATTGTACAGTATTTGACCATTATTCTTTTTAAATTCTTCAAGCTCTGTCAAATTGGTTATTGATTTTATTTGGATCTCTTTTAGTCCCCATTTGGACTAATCTTCCAAGAGTCCTTAAACATTAAAATACAATTTATAATACAAACACACTTTCACATATAACACACGATTACAAACATACATAATACTAGCATAATGACCCAATAAATACTCAATCTAAAAAAATATTGATTCTTCATCTACTATAATCCCACAACATTTCTATATACTATTTTTAAATTGTTTTAAAATAATGTTTAAATGTATATATTGAAAGGTTTCTAGTTTTCTCAGTTAATTTATTCCATTTCTGTATTGCTCTAAATCGAAATGTTCTTTAGCCTATTTCTCTTTTCTGTCTGGATAACGCATAGATGGTGGACAATCTATTGCTAGTATTTACGGAATGTCTGTCTCTTACCAACTGAATACCGTTGTGAATAGAACTTGTCTGTTTTAACCCTCCCGTGGTCCTGGTACTGTGTCTAGTCCCCGCGTCCTCCGGGTCACCCTGTCCCGTCCTGGCTAAAGGCCCAATGTGCGCAAGTGTGACAGTAGGCGTGTGAACAGCCTTTGCAGATGTATTTCTTACACCTGCAGCACACCGTGTGTGTCTTGGAGTCCTTCTTGGGTGGGCAGAGCTGACACCTCCTCCTCTTACTTGCCCCGGTGGTGGCCGGGGCAACGAGCGGGGGCCCTGGCGCTGTTGATCAGGAGGCGCCGCCGTAGCACTCTGTAGGACTTTGACAAGGGCTGACGCCGCTTCGGTGCGGGGCAGATGCTGCCTTCTTTGGATCAGCGGCTTCACGAGTGCCTTTCCCAGCTGCTCGAGGAACACCCTGCGCTTGTTCCGCTTGCCAGGCATCCAGTCAGGCTTGATCTCTCGCCATATGACAAAGGCGTTGTAGGAGGACACGTCGAGGATGTTGTGGAAGACGACCAGGGGCCAGCGGGCAGTCATCCGTCTGCAGCTGTAGGTGCCCACCACCTTGTCTAGGTTGTCCACGCCGCCCTTGTTGCAGTTGTAGTCTAGGATGAGGGCCGGCTTCTTGTCGCGACGATCGCTGATGTGGCCCTCTGTGTGCAGCGTGCTCAAGAGTAGCACGTTCTTGTTTCTCTTTGCCAGGTAGGACACCAGAGTGGCGGTGGGCGTGAAGGCGAACCTGGAGGACAGGACCTGTCTGCCCCTGGACTCGAGCAGCGCGGGCGGGAGCTCGGCCTTGTTCCTTCTCACCGTGCCCACCATGGTGAGGTTCCTCTCGAGGAGCCGCTGGCCCAGGTCGTAGGAGGTGAAGAAGTTGTCGCAGGTGTCGTTGCGACCGCTCAGGCCCGTTGTCAGATCGAGGACGACGCGCATCCCCTGGTTCTTCTCGGGGCCTCCGCCGGCCGCCTTGCCGGTGTACACTTGCATCTTCCAAGCGTAGCTGGACTTGGCGTCGCAGGCCACCCACGACTTGATGCCGTATTTGGCCGGCTTGCTGGGGATGTACTGACGGAAGGGACAGCGCCTTTTTGGAAAGGGGACAAGACATTAGTGTGGTTACCGTGTGCAACGGGGTAGACAAAAGGGCCAACCGTTGTGTCACACACGCTCTGTATAGACATGTAAGCGCACGCGCACGCACGCGCACAAGCGCAAGCACAGTACCTCTGAACGGGACCAGTTGCTCGTCCACCGTCACGTCGGGCCCCGGGTTGTAGAGGGCCGGCAGCCGCGCTCCCACAGGTCCCAGACCTCCCGTATGGCTGCGAGTTTGTCCGTGGCGAGTCTGGCGGGTCTCGACTGGCGGTCGTCGAATCGCAGCAGCCTCGAGTACCTGTGAAAGACCTTGAGCGACATGGTGGCTCGGAACACGGTCCTGCCGCTCTCGGCGTCCCACAGGCTTGCCGCGGCCTCGCCCCGGGACCTGTAGACGCCCGCTAGGATCAGCAGCCCTAGGTAGGCGCGCAGGTCCGTGGCGTCCATGGGTCGCCAGCCGTCGCCGTATTTTCTGGCCCCGTGCAGGTTCGTCATTTCCACAATTATCCTTTCTATCGCCGGCGTGACAAATTTTTGCCGTTCTTCGACAGCAACGGCGGCTCCCGTCGGTCCGGGGCCGAGGAGATCTCTTCCTCGTCGCGGTCCTCGGGCGGCTCTTCCTCGGGCTGCTGCTCTTCCTCAGAAGAGGGAGAAGAGGCATCGTCGACCTCGCGGCGCTCGGGGTTGTATTCCTCCCTTTTTTTCTCCTTTGATTCAATTTAATTGCATAATTACGTAATGTTCTATAATTCTGTTCATCAATTTCAAATTTTGACTTGGCTGCTAAGACTTTTGCCATATTTCTTTGAGAAAAAGCCTCACCCAGTTCATCATCAATCCATGGAGATGGACGGGCACCAACTGTACTCTTTCTTATAGGGGCATGATGGTCCAATACCTCCATGAGCAAATCAATAAAACATTCTGTAGTGTGATTTAAATCATCCTCTAGATAAATCAGCTCCCAGGGTACAGCAGCCAAATCATTTAGAAATAACTCATGATTAAATTTTACATTTTTTATTTTGACCACAATCCTAGGGGGTTTCTTTGGAACCTTGGTGTTCATGGTTATGGTCACAATATTATGGTCTGTCCAGCCCACTGGCATTGATCTGGCTTTTTAGCATTGCAATGGTATATTACAGAAAATCAGATCAATGCATGTGTCTGAACGATGACCCAACTTAATTGAAGATCTAGTAGTATCATTAACCATTTGTTTCAAACCACAGTTCTTAGCATATCTCATCAATTGTTCTATTCAAATTATTGTGATCCTTCCAATTTATATTAAAATCATCCAAGATAAATACATATTTGTTGCTATCTGTGGCCTGGTCAAACCCAGTACATAGGTCATCCAGATAGGACACCTTAAAGCTAGGAGGTCTATACACACATCCTACCAATATGGTGCCTGGTGAGGCAGATGTACTTGAGCCCATAGTGCCTCTATTTGACCTACATTAAGGTCATCCCTCCTCTTAAAAGGTATATGATTCTGAATATTCAGTGCAACACCCCCACCATTCCTATTCCTGTCCCTTCTCAGTAGACTATATCCTTTAATGTTCATTTGCCCATCATTTACAGATGCATTTAAATGCGTTTCGGTCAAAGCCAAAATATGAATATTATTTAGGTTGACCAAGTTAAAAACCTAATGTATTTTGTTAGGAAGGCTACATACATTAACCTGAGCTATATGCAGCCCTTTCCTTATCAAGTGGAGATCAATATAGCATGTATTCATTATACTGTAGTTGAAGTTGTCATGATACACTACAACACACAAACTCAGTTTTAAACATTAAATTAAAATAGCCAGGGAGTTACTCTAGAGTCCTGATACAATTGCCCGTTGATATAGAGTTTATCCATCACCATGGAGACTCGTTGATTCAGGCAACGCTTTTCCGTCATGATGGGATATAGTTTTTTTTCTCCTTTCATTGATCTCAGTGGGGAAGTGATCATTCATGCCAAAATCAGTGTTTCTGAGTTCTCTCCCCATGTTCTTCGTCATTTCCTTTTGATTCAATTGATCAAAACATGCAGTAATAGCCCATGGCCTATTTCCAGAGGCCTTACCTATTCTATGGACTCTGGAGAAAGCGGCATTACGCACAACATCCGTGGGCAGTTTTAGTTGAGTTGACATAAAGTCTCGGACTGTGTCCTCACAGCCTCTGCAGTTGTCATTCTCTGGTATCCCTGAGAATATTAGATTGTTCCGCATTGATCGACACTGTACATCAGCCATGGTTTCTTTAAGTTGTTTCTTCTCCCTTTGCACCACCTCCACCTTGCTATGAATAGAGTCTACAGTACCTTTCAGAGCCGTGTTCTCTTTCCTTAGATCATCAATCTGACGTTGGATGAATTCGAGACTGGCACATAATGCATTGATGTCCTCTCGTAATATATCCAAGATATCAAGTTTGGCAAGCCTTTCATTGATGGATTTTAACAAGTCAACATCCATATTAGTAAACCTCTCTCCACTCGCCACACTCTTATTGGGCATGGTTTTGTTCCATCGTTGATACCTATTGGCCAACCTGGTTTTGTTTTGTTTTGTTGATTTGGTTGGTTGTCCTTGACAATGCTTGAATCCTCCGAAACCAGCGACATGTTTCTTTGAGTTCGTAAGTATCTCTCGCAATGAATCGTTCAAGCTCTTCAATAGATTCTGAATCATCCAGTGTGCTTACAGACAGAGTTAAACACACAAACAAACTGTTCCGCAACAGCGGCAGTCACGGAGAGTGTGCTGCGTATTGGAATTTTAATTCTTTAATCTAAGAATTTCAATTGAAGGAACTGCAAAAGCTCAGAGACCGTGCACGTGCACGTGCAAACACGATACAAGCTCTGTTGACGGTGGTTTGATCATTGATAGAGAGCCATTTTCCATTTTCAAGCTGATTTATGTCAAAACTGTCACTCGGCCACTCAGGAGCGTTCAATGTCATCTTGGTAAGCAACACCAGTATATTTTCGGCCAGTACATATTCTGTGTTTTAGGTAATTGTCCTGCTGAGAGGTGAATTCGTTTACCAGCAGCTGTTGGAAAGCAGACTGAACAAGGTTTTCCTCTCTGATTTTGCCTGTGCTAAGCTCTGTTACATGTATTGTAATTCTAAAGAATGTCCTTGCAGATGACAAGCATACAAATAACATGATGCAGCCATCACCATGCTTGAAAATAAGAAGAGTGGTACTCAGTGATGTGTTTGTTGTGTTGGATTTGCCCAAAACATAACGCTTTGTATTCAGGACATAAGGTACATTTTTGGGGATTGTTTTTAGCCGTATTACTTTAGTGCCTCATTGCAAACAGAATGCATGTTTTGGAATTTTGTTCTGCACAAGATTCCTTCTTTTCAATTCTGTGATTTATGTTAGTATTGTGGAGTAACTACAATGTTGTTGATCCATCCTCAGTTCTCTCCTATCACAGCCATTAACTGGAAAGGTTTTAAAATCACCATTACACAGAATCCAAACCGGCTGCCCGCGTGCGCCATCGCGTGCTATCTTGCATAAATTTATGTTGTCCCCCTACACCAAACACGATCACAACACGCAGGTTAAAATATCAAAACAAACTCTAAACCAATGACATTAATTTGGGGACAAGTATGATCATTTAGCTAGTTAGCTTGCACTTGCTAGCTAATTTGTCCTATTTAGCTAGCTTGCTGTGGCTAGCTAATTTGTCCTGGGATATAAACATTGAGTTGTTATTTTACCTGAAATGCACAAGGACCTCTACTCCGACAATTAATCCACACATAAAACGGCCAACCAAATTGTTTCTAGTCAACTCTCCTCCTTCCAGGATATTCATCTTTGAACTTATATGGTGATCGCATCTAAACCTTCATAGTATTACCACGACGACCGGCAAAACAGTTAGTCTTTCAATCACCCACGTGGGTATAACCAATGAGGATATGGCACGGGGGTACCTGCTTCTATAAACCAATGAGGAGATGGGAGAGGCAGGACTTGCAGCGCGATTATGTTCTATTTAGACCTTGGCATAGCAAACCCTCGTTGACGCGCATGAGCAGTGTGGGTGCAATAATTGAATAACATGGATTTCTACATTTATTCTGCTACGCTCGTACAAGCAATGTGTCCGGTCTGGTCAGCATGTTAGCCACATGGTGAAGTCCCTGAGCAGTTTCCTTCCTCTCCGGCAACTGAGTTAGTAAGGGCACCTGTATGTTTGTAGTGACTGGGTGTATTGATACATCATCCAAAGTGTTATTAATAACTGCACCATTGTTACCCATCTACCAATAGTTGCTCTTATTTGCGAGCCATTGGAAAACCTCCCTGTTTTTTGTGGTTGAATCTGTGCTTGAAATTCACTGCCCGACTGAGGGACCTAACAGATAATTGTATGTGTGGGGTACAGAGACAGTTCAGTCATTTAAAAATCATGTTAAACACTATTATTACACACAGGGAGTCCATGTAACTTATTATGTGACTTGTTAAGCATATTTCTACTCCCAAACTTATTTACGCTTGCCATAACAAAAGGGTTGAATGCTTATTGACTTGATTTTTTATTAATTTGTAAACGTTTCTAAAAACATAATTGAACTTTGACATTAGGGAGTATTGCGTGTAGATCAGTGACACAACATCTGAATTTATTCCATTTTTAATTCAGGCTGTGACACAACAAAATGTGAAAAAAGTCAAGGGTTGTGAATACTTTCTGCAGGCACTGTATGCCCACACACACACACACACAGTTAAATTGGTCCGCATTCTCCTCTGACAGGCTGTAGGTGCACTTGTTAGGGTGCCAGATTGCTTCTGTTAACATGGTCCTGCTGTTTTACCTGCGTGTGTCTGGGAAACACGCCAGTTCTCTTCCATTTTCCCCTCACTCTCCAAGGCGCACAGCCCATAAAGCTGTCAATATGCATGTAGGCCAAGTCACCTTTGCCACGATTTAACTCGCAAATTTCCTTTTCCCTCCAGTATAGATGCACGCACGCACACACACACATACATACTTACACACACACATGCACACACTCACACACACACACACACACACACACACACACACACACACACACACACACACACACACACACACACACACACACACACACACACACACACACACACACACACACACACACACACACACAGAGAAAAAGCTTCACTTACTGAGCCTTGGCCTCTGAAAGATAATGCATTGAAGACAAGTGATATATGCTAATTCAATGTAGATGATGGTGTCATAACTCACTGTAATAATATCGTCATAGAAAATCATAATGTCCATTCATTCCAGCAGTCATTGTTTTATCACATTACTTGAATAGTTGACCTAACAGGTATGAATCCATTTGGGTTGGGTGTCTTAATGAAATATTATCCAACATTTTCACCACTGATAGAACATGGCATTATACATTCCAGCACCTATTCCCAATTTGCACAGTTTAATTTAAGTAATCTTGTGAATCCCTCCCCATAAAGAGGTGCTTAAGTGAATGTGTGACATCAGTGCAACGGGATATGGCCCGGCGGTGCGGCTGTGGAGACACGAGAGGAATATATCAAAGCCTCAGACAGACATTTTTCTGTGATGTGTGGACACCAGGGGACAGCCCAAAACCAAATTAATTGCTCAACAGAATGTTAGAAGAGAGGGAGAAGGGAGAGAGAGACAGAGACAAAGAGGGAGGGGGTAGAGAGAGAGAGTGAGAGAGGGAGAGAGAGACAGAGACAAAGAGGGAGGGGGTAGAGAGAGAGAGTGAGAGAGGGAGAGAGAGACAGAGACAAAGAGGGAGGGGGTAGAGAGAGAGAGTGAGAGAGGGAGAGAGAGACACTAATATAACACACTATTATAACAACACTATTATAACAACAGTGTTATAACATGCTATTATAACAACACTAATATAACAACAGTGTTATAACATGCTATTATAACAACACTAATATAACAATACTATTATAACAAATCTATTTTAACGGGATATTAAAACATCACTATTATAACAACTTTATTATAACAACACTATTTTAACAGGCTATTATAACAACACTATTATAACAACACTATTATAACAACACTATTATAACAACACTAATATAACAACACTATTATAACATCACTATTATAACAACACTACTATAACAACATTATTACAACAGGCTACTCACCACTATTATGACAGGCTATTATAACAGCAATAGCTTATTAACACTATTACAACAGGCTATAATAACAACACTAATATAACAACCCTATTATAGCAATTACATTTTAACATCACTATTTTAACAGGCTATTATAACAACACTACTGTATCAACAGTATCACAAAAGCCTACTATAACAACATTATTATACCAGGCTATTATAACAACACTATTATAGCAACACTATTAAAACAACACTATCATGACAGGCTATTATAATAACACTAATATATCAACACTATCATAGCAACACTATTACAACAGGCTATTATAACAATACTAATATAACAGTGATTATACCAACACAATTATAATGACACTATCACAACATAAAAATATAACAACACTATTATAACAGGCTATTGCAACAACACTATTATAACAACACTATTATAATGATACTATTACACCTGGCTACTATAACAACACTATTACGCCTGGCTACTATAACAACACTGTTATAGCAACACTACTGTAACAACACTATTGTAACAACACTGTTATAACAACACTATTATAACAACACTATTATAACAACACTATTATAACGACACTATTATAACAACACTATTATAACAACACTATTACACCTGGCTACTATAACAACACTATTATAACAAAGCTATTATAACAACATTATTACAACAGGATATTATAAAAACCCTATTATAACAGGCCATTATAACAACACTACTGTAACAACACTATTGTAACAACACGATTATAACAGACCATTAAAACAACCATAATATAACAACACTATTATAACAACACTATTACAACTGGCTATTATAACAACACTTTTAATTATTAATCTCTGAAAATGGAAACACTTATCTCCCTCACTAGCTTTAAGCACCAGCTGTCAGAGCAGCTCACAGATTACTGCACCTGTACATAGCCCATCTATAATTTAGCCCAAACAACTACCTCTTCCCCTACTGTGTTTATTTATTTATTTTGCTCCTTTGCACCCCATTATTTGTATTTCTACTTTGCACATTCTTCCACTGCAAATCTACCATTCCAGTGTTTTACTTGCTATATTGTATTTACCTCGCCACCATGGCCTTTTTTTGCCTTCACCTCCCTTAACTCACCTCATTTGCTCACATCGTATATAGACTTATTTTTCTACTGTATTATTGACTGTATGTTTGTTTTACTCCATGTGTAACTCTGTGTTGTTGTATGTGTCGAACTGCTTTGCTTTATCTTCGCCAGGTCGCAATTGTAAATGAGAACTTGTTCTCGACTTGCCTACTTGGTTAAATAAAGGTGAAATTTTAAAAAATTACAAAATTAAAACAACACTATTGTAAAAATACTATTACAACAACACTATTATAACAACACTATCACAACAGGCTATTATAACAACACTATGATAACAACATTATTATAACAACACTTTCACAACAGGCTATTATAACAACACTATTATAACAACACATTTATAACAACATTATCATAACAGACTATTATAAAAGCAATTTTATAACAGGCTATTACAACAACACTGTTATAACAGACTATTATAAAAACAATTTTATAACAGGCTATGACAACAACACTGTTATAACAACACTATTATAACAACACTATTATAACAATACTATTAAAACAGGCTATTATAACAACACTATTATAACAAAGTATTATAAAAGCAATTTTATAACAGGCTATTACAACAACACTGTTAGAACAACACTATTATAACAACACTATTATAACAGGCTATTATAACAACACTATTACATCCGGCTATGATGACAACATCAACAACATTATAATAATATTATTACAACAACACTATTATTATAATATTATGACAACAGCACTATTATAATAATATTATTGCAACAACACTATAATAACAACACTATTACATCCGGCTATGATGACAACACTATTATAATAATATTATGACAACAGCACTATTATAATAATATTATTGCAACAACACTATTATAACAACACTATTATAACAGACTATTATTTTAGAAATATTATAACATGCTATTATAACAACACTATTATACCAACATAATTATAACAGGATATTGCAACAACACTATTATAACAACATTATTACAACAGGCTATTATAACAGCACTACTACAGCAGGCTATTAAAACAACACTATTATAACCAGCTATTATAACAACACTATCGTAACAACTGTATTATAACAACACTATTACAACAGACTATTAATACAACAGGCTTTTAATACAACACTGTTATAACAACACTATTATGGCAACACTATTATAACCAGCTATTATAACAACACTATTATAGCAACACTATTTAAGCAACACTATTACAACAGGCTATTATAACACTATTACATCAACATCATTACAACAGGCTATTATAGTGCACACAGTTGAATTTGACACGTGTACAGAAACAGGGAGTTGACAATGTGAGGACACCAGCAACCAGCACTCTTCCTCCTGTTAGATGCAGAAGTGTTCATGTTTTTCCCTCGTGCATTAGTTTATGGTTTTACTTCCTACTTCCTACAGATGCTGTGCAATTCTGTAATTATCCTATGGCAGTCATTCCATGACTGTTGCCATTGTTAAATAATGTAGGCCTCTGTCTGAATTACTATACCTTATATATATTAGTTACAGTAAACTGTTGGCAGACACATATGCATAATTTATAGTTGGCTGTTGTAATGACAACTCTTCAGAGATTTTGGTGATGGGGGTAAGAATGAAAATTCCGCAGATTCAGCACTGCAATTTCACCACAGAATAGCAAATAAATTAAGGAAGTTTATTATGCTAAAGTTTAACCACTAATTAGTGACAATATGAAAACCATACACAATTTCCTCTCACTCTATCAATGTCTTCTCTTTCTCACCACAGAATGTTTGGCTCTAAATGCGTACAGTGAATTTCTGTAAACGTGTTTAGTGACAGTGGTGTGGCGTGAAGCAGATCCTCTATCACAGGGCAGGGTGGGTTGGTTGGACTGTTATATATCAGCTGAGTCATTGTTGGTAATTGCTAACATCGGAAACTGTTTATTCTATTTGCATCCTGTATGCTCCAGAGCCTATAAAAAAAGAAAATATCTCATCCTTTTCCCTTAACAATTAGGGTTTATTCTTCTTGTGCCAGTGTCAGCAAATAAAAATACTTTGCATCAGCAAGTAAAGAGGTTTGTGGTATTCTATAACCATTGATATTCACCCGCAGTGTTTTAGGCCCAATAATTGGGTTTAATTTTTAAGAAATATATCATTTTTCATATCTACGAGATTCTGTGGGAAGATGTGCAAAGTTCGCTTGATTCAACAGTGAATAATTGGATTGTATAGCCATGCCCAAGGTTGAAATAAGTCATGATCATCTCCTAAGGGTCAGGACTGTCTTCACATAGAATTGTATAAAAATAAACAATCATGCACACACTTCTAACTGACAGCCAATAGTAGAATAGAGGATTTATTTTACTGCAACTCCATGAGTATAAGAGAAGGGAATTGAATATATTCCAGAACTATCAAGTACAATGGAATGTCAATATAATAGTAAATATATAATAGTACATCTATCAGCGATTCTAACTCACAGTTGATATTAAGGACAAACGTTGCCCTTATTCAGGAATACAAAATTGGAAAGTTACGCCAAAATAGTTCCGTAAGAGCTCCTGACAATGTACTTCCTTTGGGGTCTGTCTCATCACAAAGTCAGGGAAGGAAAAAAAGCCTCTTATTAAAGTTCCTGATTGTGATAAGGCACAAGGCCTTCCATTCACACTGTGCCTCAGTGAGGTCATCTGTTTTGTAGTGAGCGGAGCTGCCTTTTTGTGTATCTGGGAAAGAGAGCATTTTGTGCATGATCCACATTGTTATGAACTCCCAGAGAACACTCATCATACAGAGTGTGTAGGCCATTTGAGAAGGCCTTAGGGTGTATGGCAGGACAAAAAAGGTGCTCAAATGACAAAAGATACATCTATGTCGTTTGATGAGGGAAATAGGCATAAATTATGCCAAATGTCACAATGAAAAATTTGATTTGAGCAAATAATTGTTTTTTGCACATATGTATATGGCACATTCCTAAGACCTTTACATTTACACAAATACATGGTTGCATTAGCGAGCCAGGCAACCCTTTAATAACTCACCCCTTACACAATTTTACTTGACATTGTATTTGACGTGAGTATAAACTTTAAGAAACCGCAGTCAACAAATCATAATGCCCAATTAAGACGAGAAGCTGCTGATTTAATTAATTGAACAGATAAAACAAAATTGGCAACACAACACAAGGACAGCGCCAGTGTCCCTAATGGTATGCCTACTAATGGTGCCTCGCAGTAATTATCGTAATTGTTCAACTATACTGTAGGTTAACACCAGGGGGAAGTGATACCACATACACCTACAACAGACTGCTATATTCCATCCGTGGAGGCTTTTTCAGGAATTTAATAAAAAATCTAATATTGAAACATTAAAAAAGGAAGCATTTTTAAATAAAACTATACTAATTATATTTATGTTACCAAATAATTAATAAAAACACACTGTTCTGTAATGAAGGTCTTTAACGGCACTCTATAGGGTAGCACCATGGACAGTTAGCTTCTGTCCTCCTCTGAGTACATTGACTTCAATACAAAACCAAGGAGGCTCATGGTTGTCACCCCCTTCCATAGACTTACACAGTAATTATGACAACTTCCAGAGGACATCCTCCAACCTTTCAGAGCTCTTGCAGCATAACCTGACATGTTGTTCCCCCAATCAAAGGATCAAATAATTAATATAGTACTGAAAGCATAAGCTACAGCTAACTAGCACTGCATTGGATAAAATGTGGTGAGTAGTTGACTCAAAGATACAGACAATAGTTTAACAGATTATAACAAATACATTTTTTCCAAAATTAAGGAGAAGCGAGAGAGAGAGCTAGCTATATTTTGTAGTATATATATATTCACTTTTATTTACTTAGCTAGCCTCAAATGCAGTGAGCTAGTTTGGTCTACTCAACCACCGGGATAAAACTATGTTAGCTACCTGGCTATGGCTATCCAACACTGGAACTACCTTGAATTCCAAGTCAGGGTTTTGTAAGCTTTTGGGGCCCGCCTGTGTAACTGCTGTACTTCTTGCTGACTGTACACTGTACTGCATGATTATAGTGGGTTTACTAATGCGTTAGTTCTATTAGCTATGTTGACTTGACGTTAGCTAATATGGTGACAACAATGTAGGCTGTGTTAGTGATATGAAGGTTTGGCTTGGAAAGTTTTTTTTGCCTGGTCATAGACAGCTGATGTGTTGTGCACTTAATAAGTCCACAAGCAAAGAGAAAAGGTGAGAGGAGGAGAGCGTAGATACATGTGAGAAGGAATTATTTGTGACCAAATTCAGGAAACTAGGTACATGTCGCAAGTCACGACTTCACAAGAGAGCTGTTTGAAAGTAAAAAATGTTTTTTTCTTCTAAATGCGTTTCTCGAACATGTGAACTTTCATGTGCCTTAATTTCAAACTTGTATGACATCAGTAAATACAAATAAAATTGTTAAATGTTATGAGCCTAGTTGGTTTATCCACAGAAAAAGAGCAACCTTCCCGCTAGCCATGATTGACTGAGATAATGAGTGGGCTGGACATGCCGAGAGAAAAGTTTGGATTGGTCTGCCATATAGCACTGTGTATTAGAGCTGGGCAGTATGTCTAGATAATTGTGTCAAAAGCAACTTTTTAAAAAATGTATCGTGTAGTTAAACATTAAGCTAATGTCAAGTTAAAGTGTACTGGTTCGCTAGCAAACGTTATGTGTTTGCTCTCCACTTTCTGGAGGACCGAGTTTTGAAATCAGTGGAATTCTAACGAGACGGAAAAAACACAAGTCTGGATTACATCGTCAAACTAAGGGAAACCATGCATGGCATCAGACAGGAGACGCGTCCAACCATGATGTATACTGGTAAGATAGTCTAAATAGCTACATTTTCAGATATTATACATTTATTATTTTTACAGAAAGTGGTTTCATTTCAAGTGTACTTTTAGCCAGCTAACGTTAGCTGGCTGGGTTGCTAGCTAACATTATGTGTATGATCTTATTCTTCATACTGTATCTCAGACACATTTGCTTGACTAGTTATAGCCATAGAACTTGGTTGGTTAGCTACCTGCAGATTCATGCAGGGTAGGAATGTCATGAGTTGTGATTATGGTCCATTGTTTAGCTAGCTAGCTATATGTCTTAGCAAAAGACTTCCCTCTAATTTTGACAAAGTATTTTTGTTTCAAGTTAGTGTACTGTTAGCTATCTAGCTAACTTTAGCTGGCAGGCTCGCTAATTAACGTTACATCATGTGTTGGGATTCATTGTTTACATAGCTAGCTATCTAGCGACATTCCCTAACAAAAGACTCTCGTCTTATTGTGCCAGAGCGCAGAATAACTGATGCATTTTTGAACGCTCAACACCCATTTAATATGCCCGGTATCGGTAAACGTCCGGAAACAAAGCTTAATTCAATTGTTGCCAGCATCACAGTTACAGTCACCAACGCTCTGGATAACATGAAAACTGCCTAACCAGCTCTACAAGGGGGAGTAAATGGTCAGAGTGGGGTGTTTTCTCATTATGTGTCTGGAAGTATTATGCTGCAGTAGTTTATGTGTCGGGGGGCTGGGGTCAGTTTGTTATATCTGAGTACTTCTCCTGTCCTATTCGGTGTCCTGTGTGAATCTAAGTGTGCGTTCTCTAATTCTCTCCTTCTCTCTTTCTTTCTCTCTCTCGGAGGACCTGAGCCCTAGGACCATGCCCCAGGACTACCTGACATGATGACTCCTTGCTGTCCCCAGTCCACCTGGCCATGCTGCTGTTCCAGTTTCAACTGACCTGAGCCCTAGGACCATGCCCCAGGACTACCTGACATGATGACTCCTTGCTGTCCCCAGTCCACATGGCCATGCTGCTGCTCCAGTTTCAACTTCCACCTGACTGTGCTGCTGCTCCAGTTTCAACTGTTCTGCCTTATAATTATTCGACCATGCTGGTCATTTATGAACATTTGAACATCTTGGCCATGTTCTGTTATAATCTCCACCCGGCACAGCCAGAAGAGGACTGGCCACCCCACATAGCCTGGTTCCTCTCTAGGTTTCTTCCTAGGTTTTGGCCTTTCTAGGGAGTTTTTCCTAGCCACCGTGCTTCTACACCTGCATTGCTTGCTGTTTGGGGTTTTAGGCTGGGTTTCTGTACAGCACTTTGAGATATCAGCTGATGTACGAAGGGCTATATAAATAAATTTGATTTGATTTGATTTGATTTGAAGTAGCTCAGAGCTTTTGGGAACAACCCTGCTTTTTGGCCAGAGTTGTCCGGTGCGCGCTCTGAACACGAAACACTCTGAATTTACGAACAAAGGATCTGACAGCACAGTTGCAGTCACCAACGCTCTGGATAATATAACAGGCTATCCTCTGCTAGGGAAAGTAATGTTCAGTGAGCTGTTCTCTCTCTCTTAGATATCTGAAAGTAGCTGGCAAGTTAGTACAGAATGCACGGATCAACCCTTTAAAGAGATGGGTGGGGCTAAGGCTTAAGAGGGTGTGAACAATGGTGAATGGGTGTTGACAAAGAAGGGCTCTTCTGAAAGATGGTTTTCCCAAAGGTGAGTTTACAAGTTGATCAACTTTCAAAGGATAATTACTTTCCCATTGTTTCCTCAAATGCAGTATATAATATACCATGTTGTAACTCTGAGTGCCACTGACACGGCCTGCAACGGAAACATGCGGTCTCTCCTTCACTGCAGCCGAAGTGAGTAAGACATTTAAACGTGTTAACCCTCGCAAGGCTGCAGGCCCAGACGGCATCCCCAGCCGCGCCCTCAGAGCATGCGCAGACCAGCTGGCCGGTGTGTTTACGGACATATTCAATCAATCCCTATACCAGTCTGCGGTTCCCACATGCTTCAAGAGGGCCACCATTGTTCCTGTTCCCAAGAAAGCTAAGGTAACTGAGCTAAACGACTACCGCCCCGTAGCACTCACATCCGTCATCATGAAGTGCTTTGAGAGACTAGTCAAGGACCATATCACCTCCACCCTACCTGACACCCTTGACCCACTCCAATTTGCTTACCGCCCAAATAGGTCCACAGACGATGCAATCTCAACCACACTGCACACTGCCCTAACCCATCTGGACAAGAGGAATACCTATGTGAGAATGCTGTTCATCGACTACAGCTCGGCATTCAACACCATAGTACCCTCCAAGCTCGTCATCAAGCTCGAGACCCTGGGTCTCGACCCCGCCCTGTGCAACTGGGTACTGGACTTCCTGACGGGCCGCCCCCAGGTGGTGAGGGTAGGCAACAACATCTCCTCCCCGCTGATCCTCAACACTGGGGCCCCACAAGGGTGCGTTCTGAGCCCTCTCCTGTACTCCCTGTTCACCCACGACTGCGTGGCCATGCACGCCTCCAACTCAATCATCAAGTTTGCGGACGACACAACAGTGGTAGGCTTGATTACCAACAACGACGAGACGGCCTACAGGGAGGAGGTGAGGGCCCTCGGAGTGTGGTGTCAGGAAAATAACCTCACACTCAACGTCAACAAAACTAAGGAGATGATTGTGGACTTCAGGAAACAGCAGAGGGAACACCCCCATCCACATCGATGGAACAGTAGTGGAGAGGGTAGCAAGTTTTAAGTTCCTCGGCATACACATCACAGACAAACTGAATTGGTCCACTCACACAGACAGCATCGTGAGGAAGGCGCAGCAGCGCCTCTTCAACCTCAGGAGGCTGAAGAAATTCGGCTTGTCACCAAAAGCACTCACAAACTTCTACAGATGCACAATCGAGAGCATCCTGGCGGGCTGTATCACCGCCTGGTATGGCAACTGCACCGCCCTCAACCGTAAGGCTCTCCAGAGGGTAGTGAGGTCTGCACAACGCATCACCGGGGGCAAACTACCTGCCCTCCAGGACACCTACACCACCCGATGCTACAGGAAGGCCATAAAGATCATCAAGGACATCAACCACCCGAGCCACTGCCTGTTCACCCCGCTATCATCCAGAAGGCGAGGTCAGTACAGGTGCATCAAAGCTGGGACCGAGAGACTGAAAAACAGCTTCTATCTCAAGGCCATCAGACTGTTAAACAGCCACCACTAACATTGAGTGGCTACTGCCAACACACTGTCAATGACACTGACTCTACTCCAGCCACTTTAATCATGGGAATTGATGGGAAATGATGTAAATATATCACTAGCCACTTTAAACAATGCTACCTTATATAATGTTACTTACCCTACATTGTTCATCTCATATGCATACGTTGATACTGTACTCTATATCATCGACTGCATCCTTATGTAATACATGTATCACTAGCCACTTTAACTATGCCACTTGGTTTACATACTTATCTCATATGTATATACTGTACTCGATATCATCTACTGTATCTTGCCTATGCTGCTCTGTACCATCACTCATTCATATATCCTTATGTACATATTCTTTATCCCCTTACACTGTGTATAAGACAGTAGTTTTTTTGGAATTGTTAGTTAGATTACTTGCTCGTTATTACTGCATTGTCGGAACTAGAAGCACAAGCATTTCGCTACACTCGCATTAACATCTGCTAACCATGTGTATGTGACAAATAAAATTTGATTTGATTTGATTTGATTTTACTTTTATCCAATGTAAAACAAATATGTTAAAATGTTGCTACATAAGACTGAATCCAGGTGGTGTATTAGAGTATCATGTAGTAGCCTAAACCTATCGATGTTACATTGAGCTGGGAGAATGGAATTTTGTGACAGTCATCCAATATGCTGTAATAGAAATAAGGCAATATTCATTAAAAAAACATCCTCCCTTATCTTAAATGGCACCAACCACCACTGTTTTCAATTATACATGAGTGTATAGTAAATGTACTGGCACCGTGGCTGCACCAGTGAAGAAATTAGAGCAAATTTGATTACAGGACCTGTGGTAATTCTGGCTCGCCTTTTTGAAGCACACTGTGAATCTATTTTCGTAACTGTATAATTCAGTAACAAGTACTGCTACAGTATGTTATCCCCTTAGTTAAAAAATGGGCCATTCTTGCAAAAAACCTGTATACTGTATGTCTTCCTGTGTCCTATAGAGATTTGTAAGAATGGACTGTTTGTACTGTCTTATAGTCTCTTGTTAGGCTGGCAAAACTTGTCTCATTAAAATAAGCTATTTATTTATTTGGATCTCCATTAGCTTTTGCAGAAGCAGCAGCTACTCTTCCTGGGTTCCCCCCCCCCAAAAAAAAACACAAAACATGACAACTAACAAAACACAGATACACTGATGGACGAGGACAGTAACACACATTTTAAATTCTAAAATATAATACAAACAATACAACAACAAAAAGTATGTGTGTGTTAGAGTGTGTCCCCTCACAGTTCAATGAGATGTTGTTCTATCTGTTTTTTAAAGGTAATAATTGCTGTTGTTTGCTTGAGTAACTGGAGATGAACGGAATGAGCCCCATAGGCCATCATTCTAATGCACAATGGTAAAATGTACACAACTGCAAGACTTTGGCCACCTTATAGCATTTGAAATGCCGCAAAACCCAACCTAGTAGGTTCCTCATGTGGCAAACCTCACCTGGGGAAGCTTAGGTTGCAAACAAGCAGTAGGTTTGTGTAAGAGGTCTTTTAGCAACATCCTGTCACGGCAACGTTCACAAGTCAAATGACAGATTATCAAGACATGACAATGTAATACTATTTCAATGTTTTGATTCATTACATTTTAATGATTAACTTCTCAGAAGAGTTCCAGGTAGAAAAGGATACAACCACCCCATTCAGTCAAACAAAAGCAAAATATTCTCTTTCTGTTGGTGGATGGTGAACTGTTTGACAGATGGTTCAGCCAAACTTCTAACTGCAAGTGTCTTCAAAGGATCTGTGTTCTGGCTCCCCATATGCAGAGCATCAGAGACTACAGAGCCACTGGATTTTGGAACGGGGCAAGAGGGTCGCTGTAACACGGTCGCACCACCTGCTTCTCTGATGTTGCTTCGTTTTGAAAGGCTCACAGGAACCCAACGTCTGCGGCTTCATTTCTGGTGTGTGTGTGTTCCCCATATGCATTTGTTTAACCCACCTGCTCCATGAGGCATTTCAGAGAGCAGTCAGCAAGGAGGCCTCCAGTCACTCCGGGTCTCCTAAATGAGCCTTGGAAGGCCATGAAAGAAAACTTCTGAACTCCTATGGCTGGTACGTTGTTCAGAGCTGCACACTGACAATCGGGGGTTGACTCTGTTTCTGTATTTTGGCAGGACCTTAGATGCCTTCACAACATTAAATAAAAGACAATTGAATCTCTGATCACTCATCAGAGTATCATATCCCTGATCACTTATTTTCCACAACACCGCCTGAACGTCTGTCTGTGTCCTGAAAAGTTTTTTTGAGTTTACAGAGATACTAACTTCTGAAATATATTTTTTGAAGGCAGCGAACCGGCTGGTGTTGGGGTGTACCGATGCGGTGGTACCATAATTGGTACCATAATTGTTTACAATAACTTTTCATAGATAGCTAGAAGTATGCATTTCTTCACAATGAAAGATTACATTATGTTTTATGAGTAGTGCTTGGGACACCTGCTACCTTTGGGACTTTTAGGACTTAATACATAAACTGTAAGAATACAGGGTTGTCCCATATTGGGTTGGAAAACAATAACTGTACTCTGAATGTTTTGTAACCACCAGGGGACCTGTGTAACAAAATGGTTCATTTATCCCCAACACATAACAATTACCGTTGCTTCTTGAGAATGGTATGCCTATTTGGATAGTTCTCAGTATTTTCCCCTTTCAGTGCATATCTCATAAAGAGGTCTTTGATGGCACGGCATGGTGGCATAAACAACTGGCTGTTTGGTTTTTCTTTCTCTTCAGCAATGTATTATTCGAGTTGACTAGATAGTCTAGAGATTGCTTGGAAATCTGTGGTTTTAACCGATAGTCTAGTCTAGAGCCCTCAAACTCAACGCTGGACCTCAAAATCAGTTCCACTGCATGTTTTCATTGTTCCCCTCGAATCAGGGACTGGTTTTGTCCTGGAACACCAGGTGGGTGCGATTAATTATCCGGTAGAACAGAAAACTAGCAGGCTCCAGACCACGTCGATTAAGAGTTCAATATCCCTGGTCTAGAGATTGATTGGGGATCTGTGGTTTTAAACTATAAGAAGTCCAGCTTGAAAAAGATACATGTGTCTTTTTCAAGGTTATACTGAATGATCTGTTCTCAGTCATCTCCTAATCTCCTGAAGTGGAGAGTTTATTACTACTGTTATTACTGTTATTACCTTGTGTTATATATGCAGTATAGGGTGTGTTATATATGCAGTATAGGGTGTGTTATATATGCAGTATAGGGTGTGTTATATATGCAGTATAGGGTGTGTTATATATGCAGTATAGGGTGTGTTATATATGCAGTATAGGGTGTGTTATATATGCAGTATAGGGTGTGTTATATATGCAGTATAGGGTGTATTATATATGCAGTATAGTAGGGTGTGTTATATATGCAGTATAGGGTGTGTTATATATGCAGTATAGGGTGTGTTATATATGCAGTATAGGGTGTGTTATATATGCAGTATAGGGTGTGTTATATATGCAGTATAGGGTGTGTTATATATGCAGTATAGGGTGTGTTATATATGCAGTATAGGGTGTGTTATATATGCAGTATAGGGTGTGTTATATATGCAGTATAGGGTGTGTTATATATGCAGTATAGGGTGTGTTATATATGCAGTATAGGGTGTGTTATATATGCAGTATAGGGTGTGTTATATATGCAGTATAGGGTGTGTTATATATGCAGTATAGGGTGTGTTATATATGCAGTATAGGGTGTGTTATATATGCAGTATAGTGTTATATATGTGTTATATATGCAGTATAATGTGTGTTATATATGCAGTATAGGGTGTGTTATATATGCAGTATAGGGTGTGTTATATATGCAGTATAGGGTGTATTATATATGCAGTATAGTAGGGTGTGTTATATATGCAGTATAGGGTGTGTTATATATGCAGTATAGGGTGTGTTATATGCAGTATAGTGTGTGTTATATATGCAGTATAGGGTGTGTTATATATGCAGTATAGGGTGTGTTATATATGTAGTATAGGGTGTATTATATATGCAGTATAGTAGGGTGTGTTATATATGCAGTATAGGGTGTGTTATATATGCAGTATAGGGTGTGTTATATATGCAGTATAGGGTGTGTTATATATGCAGTATAGGGTGTGTTATATATGCAGTATAGGGTGTGTTATATATGCAGTATAGGGTGTGTTATATATGCAGTATAGGGTGTGTTATATATGCAGTATAGGGTGTGTTATATATGCAGTATAGGGTGTGTTATATATGCAGTATAGGGAGTGTTATATATGCAGTATAGGGTGTTTTATATATGCAGTATAGGGTGTGTTATATATGCAGTATAGGGTGTGTTATATATGCAGTATAGTAGGGTGTGTTATATATGCAGTATAGTAGGGTGTGTTATATATGCAGTATAGGGTGTGTTATATATGCAGTATAGGGTGTGTTATATATGCAGTATAGGGTGTGTTATATATGCAGTATAGGGTGTGTTATATATGCAGTATAGGGTGTGTTACAGAACTTTTGACCGAAGAAAAGCAGGTGTCATGCATGACATTGCACTGATAGTACATATCGACTTTGGCTGTATTTACACAGGCAGCCAAATTCTGATCTTGTATTCACAAATTGGTATTTTGACAAATCAGATCTGAAGTGAAAAGATCTGATGTGATTGGTCGAAAGAGCAATAGGTAGAAAAAAATTCACCCAGTCACTTCTTCTTGTAGGTCTCAGGCTGGGAGGAGTGTCCTACCAAATATTTTTCTCCTGTTTGAAGATTAAAGGCACCGCCTGAGATGAAATTCAATACAAACACATATGAAGCGAAGAATTTATGATAACTTGGTCCTTGTGACCTCTTTATTCTTCCAAAAGAAAACAACACTAATAGTTTCCCTTTCTGACCACTCAGTCGTTGACAGCGTACCCTGGCTCTTAGCCTGATGTCAACTTTCCAGACACAAAGAGGGCTTGGAACTTTGTCAACGCGCCTCCCTAGCTCCACGTCAAGTCTTCACAACCATAATTTGTACTTAAAATATGCCCTGCATGAGTGAAGGAAAATCACTTTGCTATTATTGTCCTGGTTGGTTCCTGGTTAGACCTTCTCTGATGTTTTTGTTTTAACTTTGTTTCCACTTTTAATTCTGAAAATATATATTTTTTCCCCCCCAACTGAAAATATGATCAAGTTCCAGCCCAATCATCCTATTAAGTCAGTGATGGTTGTCTCCACTTGTTGATCCTCCTCTTGCATCACTGAAGACACAAGAGACAAGAGTTGGACTTAGGTCTCCTCTACTTCTCTGAGTTCTCTATGTTTGCCAATTTGCTGAAGTGTGTTTAACTGTTTCCTGTTACACTATGAAATGTTTTGAATAAGTGTTCCTTCTCGGGATTTCCTCCACAGCGATGTCGATCTAATGTGTATTAGTCATAAACAGTGGTTGCCATATAGAGACTCTGCCCACGCATATGATAGCACAGAAGACATCTCATATCACTGCCGCCCACCCTGGCCCAGCCTGACTGGTGCCTTTTACAAATCAAACAGGCTATTCTATGACTGCACTTGCTGTGCATGACTTCATTAGTAACTCTAAGGCTTAGGGTAATGGTGTCTCCCGTGAAGAGGAGAAAAACTATCGGTAGAACCTTTGCTGGTTTGTTCAAGCCCACATTCTAGCATTAAATCCAGCATAACACGGCACTGTCCAAGCATAACACATTTGGTCATAGCTCAAGGAGGTTACCGAGGCTTGCAGACGTATTGTATACCGTTTCAGTCAGAGCTGTGGGGGAATATGTGTCAACATGATCCGTTATAGTAAGGAGGAATAGCGGGAGGGTGGTAAAGGCTTTGTAACACAATGTATTAGAGGGGCAATTTTCAACACAGAGATGTTTATCCAACAAGAAATATAAAGCCAAGAAGTCTAAGTCACTTTGGTTTTGATTTGTCGTGTCAGTGATCTGGCGCCCCACTACCCCCTACCAACTCTGTCTGCATTCTCTGTCTGCGGCTGCCAACGCAAACCTACATCTCTCCCCTGACACACTACCAGCACCTCCCTCTGCCCTCACGCCTTCCGTCTGCCCGCAAGCTGGAATCTCCCTCCTTTCTTTCACTTTCTTCTTTTCTCTCCTTCCCTCTCTTACTGGTTTCTTTTCAAAGACACCAGGAATAATGTCTCCACGGAAATCTGAAGAAACAAAAAACACATGAGCGGCAACAGGATGAGTGAGAGTCAGTCCCACCCATGGCTTAAAAAAAGGGATCCTGCCCATCTGATGGCATTTAACAGAAGGAAGTGTACCTTTTCTAAAGGACAATAGTTGTAAGAATGTAAGAATGCATTCTCCCTCTCTGTAGTGTTTTCCTTGTTTTCTGAGTGGGACACACTCAGCATCCTCTTGTTCTTGCATTAAAATGGTTCCTCTGTCTACAAAGCACAATACTATATAGGACGATAGCTTTTGTTTCACACGAGCACAGATTCTAGATCACTGGATGTTTTCACATACTGTAGGCCTACATTAAAGGTGTGGGAGGACTGAGATTTACATAGCTTGTAGGATGACATTTAATGAAAGTAATGAATAATGAGAACTTTAACAAATGTTTATATTCTTCAGGGCCTGCTAAGATCATATTCTCGTTATACTATCTAATAATTCTCAAAATCGCTCATCGTTTGTATCAAATACTTCAAACTCTAAGCTATAAAATATATACGTCTCCCCTCTTGGCAAGGTACCATTACGATAATATGTTGCATGGTAAGCTTGGTATAGTTTGATCTTCTTACAGTGAGATGACCAGAGACAGATATAACTCCAAGCTGTTGCTGGAGATTCTCCAAGAACAACAGGCGACGCAAAACACGACCCTGCCAGGACATCCTGACCCAACTCTCATTTCTGGGTAAACATCTAGAGAGCGAAAGCCGAAAGAACCGTCCACAAGTCAGCCTAAAGTTGCTGCTAGGATGCTAGAAATAGGAATTATGGTGATGTTTTATCCATGACCACGGTTGTTCCACAGTGGTTTCTCTTTCCTTGAAAGTTGACATCCTCGTCGGTGTCATCCATTGAATTTTTCAGTCAGTTGTAAGCAAGAGCCCAAAGACCATTTCAACCACGGCTCTAAATAGGTGACACCTTTACTGTTCACCCATGTCCGTGGGACAATAAATGTGCGGCGTCTTGCTGAGTGGTAAAGCGTCTTGCTGAGTGGTAAAACAACAACTATAACACTTTGACTGGAATGTCTGAGGCCCCTGTGGAACGTTTTCTCTTTCAAGGTAAGTAATACGGCTGAAGCAACCATAAATGAGTCCCCTAGACCCCTGACCCTCCCACTCAAACCTCCCCAGTTACACAGCTAGTTGACATTGGCTCAGGCTCTCTGGGTGTGGAATTAAGACGGAACACCTGACCTGTGATAGCTGGTAATCGTACTCTCTCAGAGAGAGAGAGCTCTACCACCTACAGTACAGAGCAGACCACAGACCAATGCCTGGTGATAACAACTGTTGCCTTATGCTGTGTCTGTGTGGGTCTGCGATGGTTTACAGAAAGAACTCATTTATATAATGGTTATTATCTGGGTCAATAAAACTCTGCAATAGACCCCATGTGCTTAAATTGAATTTCTGAATTTTATCGAAATATGCCGAATATGTTTTTATAAAAATGATATATTTATATATGAACCACTCACCTCAGCCAACATCTATCAGTGTGTGTGTAATACCTGCACACCTATCAACACTGTGATGTTGATGTATTCATGGATACTAAACACTAAACCAGATGTAGGCTACCTCTCACTAGGATCTTGAATGACCCACAAGTTGTTACCCCACAGACAACGAACCAATGCCAAGAGTGTTCATGCAGTGCGTACAATATATACTGCACAGGAACATGATTTTTATTGCTGCCTTGTAAAAACACTGCAAACGGCTGTTCTGTATAAGGGGGACGTAACCCAAGTGGCTGAAACAGACGAGAGCCGTCGGACGGTAATCCAGCAACTCAAGGTTTAACAACTTATTGACGGGTAATTTCTCTGACATCATAGGGAAGAAATTGATTTTTAGGGTTCAACAACCAGGGGTCAAGGCTAGGAAACAGTAGGGGCCAACACCCTAGTTTCAAGGCTAGGAAAGACAGTAGGGGTCAACACCAAGGGGTCAAGGCCAGGAAAGACAGTAGTGGTCAACAACCAGGGGTCAAGGCTAGGAAACAGTAGGGGCCAACACCCTAGGTTCAAGGCTAGGAAAGACAGTAGGGGTCAACACCAAGGGGTCAAGGCCAGGAAAGACAGTAGTGGTCAACACCCAGGGGTCAAGGCTAGTGAATATAGTAGGGGCAGGGGGCTTGGCTCTATACTGTATGCAATTACACACATGTAGTACTACCATTAGCATTAACCACAGCTCTTCACCATTGTTAGCAGAGTGAGAGAAATTAGCAACCTTTAATGTGAAGCTGTCTTGTCATGGAGAAGTTGGAGGAAACTTCCCTGCGAAGACTGGAAACAGACAGACGGAGAAGAAATGGGGTGCTGGTCATTTGAAAAGAAAACACATGACACAAATCAAATCAATGTTATTCAAATCCCCCAAAATGTAAATATGTCACATGCTTCGTCACAACAGGTGGAGACTAACAGTGAAATGCTTACTTATGGGCCCTTCCCAACAACGTAGAGAGAAACAACAGGTGGAGACTAACAGTGAAATGCTTACTTATGGGCCCTTCCCAACAACGTAGAGAGAAACAACAGGTGGAGACTAACAGTGAAATGCTTACTTATGGGCCCTTCCCAACAACGTAGAGAGAAACAACAGGTGGAGACTAACAGTGAAATGCTTACTTATGGGCCCTTCCCAACAACGTAGAGAGAAACAACAGGTGGAGACTAACAGTGAAATGCTTACTTATGGGCCCTTCCCAACAACGTAGAGAGAAACAACAGGTGGAGACTAACAGTGAAATGCTTACTTATGGGCCCTTCCCAACAACGTAGAGAGAAACAACAGGTGGAGACTAACAGTGAAATGCTTACTTATGGGCCCTTCCCAACAACGTAGAGAGAAACAACAGGTGGAGACTAACAGTGAAATGCTTACTTATGGGCCCTTCCCAACAACGTAGAGAGAAAGAAAATAGAGAAACAATAGTGAATCAAAAACACGTCATAATAAAATGTAAAATGAATACACAATGAGTAAAGATAACTTGGCTATATACACGGGGTACAGGTACCGAGTCCATGTGCAGGGGTACGAGGTAATTGAGGTAGATACAGTGCCTTCAGAAAGTATTCATACCCCTTGACTTATTCCACATTTAGTTGTGTTACAGCCTGAATTCAAAACGTTTTAAAAAATCTCACCCATCTACACACAATGCCCCATAATGACAAAGTGAAAACATGTTTTTAGAAATGTTTACAAATGTATTGAAAATGAAATACAGAAATGTCTCATTTACATAAGTATGCACACCCCTGAGTCAAAACTTTGTAGAAGCACCTTTGGCTGCAATTACAGCTGTGAGTCTTTAAGGGTAAGTCTCGAAGAGCTTTCAGCGCCTGGATTGTGCAACATTTGCCCATTATTTTCAAAATTCTTCCAGCTTTATCAAATTGTTTCTTGATCATTACTAGCAAACTATTTTCTGGTCTTGCCATAGATTTTGAAGTACAATTAAGTCCAAACTTTAAATCGGCCACTCAGTAACATTCACTGTCTTCTTCATTGTAGATTTGTTTTAGGTTATTGTCCTGTTGAGAGGTGAATTAATCTCCCAGTGTCTGGTGGAAAGCAGACTGAACCAGGTTTTCCTCCAGGATTTTGGCTGTGCTTAGCTCCCTTACATTTATTTTTTATCCTGAAAAACTCCCCCGTCCTTAAAGACTACAAGCATACACATAACATGATGCAAGAGAGGTACTCAGTAATTGGATTGGATTTGCCCCAAATGTAACACTTTGTATTCAGGACAAAAAGCGAATTGCTTTGCCACGTTTTTTGCAGTATTAGTTTAGTTGTTGCAAACAGGAAGCATGTTTTGTAATATTTGTATTCTGTACAAGCTTCCTTCTTTTCATTCTGTCAATTAGGTTAGTATTGTGGAGTAACTACAATGCTGTTGATAAAGCCTCAGTGTTCTCCTATCACAGCCATTAAACTCTGTAACTGCTATAAAGTCACCATTGGCCTCATGGTGAAATCCCTGAGCGGTTTTCTTCCTCTGTGGCAACTGAGTTAGGAAGGATTCCTGTATCTTTGTGACTGGGTATATTGATACACCATCCAGAGTGTAATTAATAACTTCACCATGCTCAAAGGCATATTCAATATATGCTTTTTATTTTATTTATTTTTTACATATCAACAAATAGGTGATCTTCCCTGGACTTTGTGGTTGAATCTGTGTTTGAAATTCACTACTCGATTGAGGGGCCTTATGTGTGAGATACAGAGATGAGGTAGTCATAAAGAAATCATGTTAAACACTATTGCATTCAATGTGAGTCCATGCAACTTATTAAGCAAATGTTTACTCCTGCACTTATTTAGGCTTGCCATAACAAAGGGGTTAATAAGTATTAACTCAAGACATTTCAGCTTTTCATTTAAATTAATTAAAAACATAATTCCACTTTAACATTATGGGATATTGTGTGTAGGCCAGTAACAAAAACTCAAAAATTGAATGCTGTAAACACGACAAAATGTGGAGAAAGTCAAGTGGTGTGAATCATTTCTGAAAGTACTGTGTGTACATATAACTAGGAACAAAGTGACTAGGCAACAGGATAGTTAACCAAATAGCTACCCGGACTAAATATTTAGCAGTCTCGGGGCTTTGGGGTAAAAACTGTTCAGGGTCCTGTTGATTTCTGTTCAGGGTCCGATCGGTTCCACATTCCATGCTATAGCAGAGAGAAAAGTCTATTACAAGCATTTCGCTACACTCGCATTAACATCTGCTAACCATGTGTATGTGACAAATAAAATTTGATTTGATTTGATTTGATTTGATGACATGGGTGGCTGGAGTCTTTGACCATTTTTAGGGGCATTCCTCTCACACCGCCTGGTATAGAGGTTCTGGAGGGCAGATGGTCAGCCCCAGTGATGTACTGGGCTATACGGACTAGCCTATGTAGCGCTCTGCTGTTAGATGCCAATCAGTTGTCATTCCAAGTGGTCATGCAGCCATTCAAGATGTTCTCAATGGTGTAACTCTATAAGAGGATAACTTCTTCAGGATCTGTGTCCCTTCCACGGGACGGTTGAGCTAGCGTAGGCTAATGCAATTAGCATGAGGTTGTAAGTAACAAGAATATTTCCCAGGACATAGACATATCTGATATTGGTAGAAAGCTTAAATTCTTGTTAATCTAACTGCACTGTCCAATTTACAGTAGCTATTACAGTGAAATAATACCATGCTATTGTTTGGAGAGTGAACAATTTTGAACATGAAAAGTTATTAGACTGCTAAATTGTCAATTAAGGGTACCCAAACTATCTGCACTGACTATCTTGCACTGACCCTGCCACACTCACTGGACTACAGTATATATACACTCACATTCACATGCACTACATACGCACACATATACACATAACGCACACATGCAAACCAACACATCACAACACACACAAACACACACACACACACACACACACACACACACACACACACACACACACACACACACACACACACACACACACACACACACACACACTTTTACACTCATCACCTGCTGCTGCTCTTTTCTTTATTTTACTCTAATAGCATATTAAATAGCTTTTTATTATATATCTTGATGCCTAGTCACTTTACCCTGTCTTCATGTACATACAGTATCTACCTCAAATACCTTATTATCATCTATCCTGATGCCTAGTCACTTTACCCTGTCTTCATGTACATACAGTATCTACCTCAAATACCTTATTATCATCTCTCCTGATGCCTAGTCACTTTACCCTGCCTTCATGTACATATCTACCGCAAATACCTTATTATCATCTCTCCTGATGCGTTGTCACTTTACCCTGCCTTCATGTACACATCTACCTGAAATACCTTATTATTATCTATACTGATGCCTAGTCGCTTTACCCTGTCTTCATGTACACATCTACATTGACTCGCAACCTGCATTCAGAATGACTGCTGGGTTGGGAAGACTTAGATATGAGACTGTCTATAGCATCTAAACCACAACAATAATTTAAGTAACCAATTGGATTAGTTTAGAAAAATGTATGGAATGTATATTTGAGTAGCATAACATTAATTAATCAATCAATATACATGCAAAAACATATATATATTGAAACAAACAATAACAATTTTTTTTTGCCTCCAATAGAGAATGCTGGGAAATATTATAATGATCGGAGTGGTTCTGGTTTAGCACTGGTTATTAACAGGAACACTGGGTTTCTTTGACACCAATGAGTCTCACAGAGTTAATTTAATGCCTAATCAACACTATAAATGTTACACTATGTATGTATCTAGGATAATGTGCAAAAACAGTGATTGGAGTTTCTAATTTGTCCAGTAAGTTTATGTTTGAAAGACCAAGATGTTCTGCAACATTTTACACATATTCAGCCATCTTCCCCTTCTTTTGTACATTCAATAATATCTTCTCTTCCTCCTTCCTGCCATCTTTCCTTAGCAGGGAGACATAACACACAACACAGACAGTTGGGAAGCCTTGCTCTGCAGGAGTCCTGCAAGGGCCTGGATTACAGAGAAGAAATGGAATTCTTCCTCCTCCGCTCCTCCTCTCATTCATCTTCTTATCATGTCTTCCTGTGCATGTACCTGACAGGCCTTTCACAGGTACAGCTAATCCTCCCTCTGGGGGATACACTCTCCCATCCAGCAGCTCACACACATCGAAAGTCAAATCTTTTCTTTTTGTGGCTGCTCTTTGTTGATTTAAAAAAGAAAAACCACCTGGATGTTATTCTATAGAAGGACCGTGATGGACCTCCCCATCCTCCATTCAATAGCAAGGCAGGTCAGACATACTCTGCACATGGATGCTGCAGTGTTTATAATGTGTTTCCGTGTCGTAAAACCATGTGTACGATCAATGCTTGATTTGATGTGGACTTTTCAGGGATTGGTGGTGGTGACTATATATTTATACCTTTGTGAATCAGGTCAGTGTGTACAATATTGAGCATGTGGAGATCCTGGTAGTGTTACGTGTCGGGCAGTGTAAGGTGTGTGCAGCTTATAGACAGCTTTTCAGATGTTTGGAAATGCACATGCATGCTTCACTACTGGAGAGCCGGCCAGACAATGGGGCGGAGACCGAGCTGCTTAACTCTGGTCCACACATTTCAACACACTCATTCACTTCCTCTTTGAGGGAGCCTGTCTGATAACAACCTCTACCTCCTGACGCCCCCCCCCCCACACACACACACACACACACACAAACTGTGTCAACTAAGGGGGTTGACAGTTGTGTGTACAGTAATCACTAGCCAGTCACATCCTCCTCCTGTCCTCTTCAGGTATCACCCCACTGCTTCATCCCCAAGACTTGTTCTCCCTGTCCACTTCCTATCCTTGGCTGAGTCTTTCTGGAGCTAGCTCTATCTGCTCAGTATAACATCTACTGAATATCAGGTGTGTCTTGCCTGCTTTTAAAGTGTCTGCCACAAATAAATGGCACACACACACACAAACACACATACACATACACACACACACACACACACACACACACAAACACACACACACAAACACACATACACACACCCTAGCCACAGTTTCTGTTCTATCAGAGTTGACATGTCCAGTGTTCTTCATTATAACTACTGAGGGCATCATGACAGCCAAAAGGAAGTGGCAACCACTCCAGGAGTAAATTTAGCCCAGACATGACAGCCCTAAGATAGTTGACAGGACTAAGTCCCACCCCTTGTATAATGACCATGCATAGACTCATATAGGGCCTTGTTTTAGTAACATCAGTTTGGGGCAACTGTCGCGACTAAGACACCCGGATATTGTGGTCTCCTTTCTTGAAATCGTTTGAATAAAACGACACTGAAACAAATGTTTCAGATTCCAGTTTTGTTATTGGAGATTCATTTCCTAATACAAGGGCTGACTTCACATGCGTATTTAATGCGCTACAAACTGGGTTAATGGGATTTGTGGTAATTGGAAATTAATACCTTCCAGACAAGGGTGTGAGTTTGAGAGGACTAACGCTTGTGTCTCATAGTGGACTGGTGTAAGAGGACTAACGCTTGTGTCTCATAGTGGACTGGTGTGAGAGGACTAACACCTGTGTCTCATAGTGGACTGGTGTGAGAGGACTAACCTGTGTCTCATAGTCCCATGTGTCTCCCAAGAGCAAAGTGTATTGATCTATTAAAGGTGCTTCCCCGATGATAAAACTGTAACAGGTGTGCACAGGCACGCCACACCTACCTAGACGATATCCTATCCTGACAGGCACGCCAGACCTGCCTAGACGAAAACCTATCCTGACAGGCACGCCAGACCTGCCTAGATGACAACCTATCCTGACAGGCATGCCAGACCTGCCTAGACGAAAACCTATCCTGACAGGCATGCCAGACCTGCCTAGACGAAAACCTATCCTGACAGGCACACCAGACCTGCCTAGATGATAACCTATCCTGACAGGCACGCCAGACCTGCCTAGACGATAACCTATCCTGACAGGCACGCCAGACCTGCCTAGACGATTACCTATCCTGACAGGCACGCCAGACCTGCCTAGACGATTACCTATCCTGACAGGCACGCCAGACCTGCCCAGACAATAACCTATCCTGACTGGCAGGTAGGAAAGGAAAAGGTAGGAAAAGGTAGGAAAAGTCACTATACCGCAGGGTAGGAAAAGTCACTACACCACAAGGTAGGAAAAGTCACTATACTGCAAGGTAGGAAAACTCATTACCCCGCAAGAAAGGAAAACTCATGACACTGCAAGGTAGGAAAATACTCACTACACAGCAAGGTAGGAAAATACTCACTACACTACAAGGTAGGATTTACTATTTAACGGGAAATACCTAACTGGTTCAATTTACAGGTAAATACCTAACAGGTTCTAATTACCTGTAAATACCTAACAGGTTCTAATTACCTGTAAATACCTAACAGGTTCTAATTACCTGTAAATACCTAACAGGTTCTAATTACCTGTAAATACCTAACAGGTTCTAATTACCTGTAAATACCTAACAGGTTCTAATTCCCTGTAAATACCTAACATGTTATTATTACCTGTAAATACCTAACAGGTTCTAATTACCTGTAAATACCTAACATGTTATTATTACCTGTGAATACCTAACAGGTTCTAATTACCTGTAAATACCTAACATGTTATTATTACCTGTGAATACCTAACAGGTTCTAATTACCTGTAAATACCTAACAGGTTCTAATTACCTGTAAATACCTAACAGGTTCTAATTACCTGTAAATACCTAACTGGTTCAATTCTGGTAGGTTGCTATCCCCAGCCCGCTAGCTGCCTGAAGCCACTCACTGGACTGCTATGATCACTTCGCTACACATGCCTCTCCCTAACGTCAATATGCCTTGTACATTGCTATTTTGGTTAGGAATTATTGCCTTATTTCACTGTAGAGCCTCTAGCCCTGCTCAAAACACTTTAACTAACACTTACACTAACACTTTAACTAACACTTTAACTTGTGAAATTGTTAGGTTAAATTACTTACGGCATGGTCGGAACTAGAAGCAGAAGCATTTCGCTACACTTGCATTAACACCTGCTAACCATGTGTATGTGACAAATACATTTTATTTAATTTAAATTTTATTTTAGTTCCACCTCCCACACATGCGGTGACATCGCCTGGTTTAAATGATATTTCTAGAGACAATATCTCTTTCATCGTTAGTCTATGCACAGGTTTACCCCCACTGTATTCACATCCTACCATACCTTTGTCTGTAAACTATGCCTTGAATCAATTCTACCGTGCCCAGAAATCGGCTAATTTTACTCTCTGTTCTAAAAGTACTAGCCGGCCAGTTCTTTCAGCCTTTAGCTGTACCCTTATCCTACTCCTCCTCTGTTCTTCTGGTGATACGGAGGTTAATCCAGGCCTTGCAGTGCCTAGCTCCACTCCCATTCCCCAGGCACTCTCATTTGTTGACTTGTGTAACCGTAAAAGCCTTGGGTTCATGCATGTTAACTTTAGAAGCCTTTTCCGACAAGATAGAACTGCCAAAAGGGACGGAGTCGCAATCTACTGCAGGGATAGCCTGCAGAGTTCTGTCTTACTATCCAGGTCTGTGCCCAAACAATTCGAGCTTCTACTTTTAAAAATCCACCTCTCCAGAAACAAGTCTCTAACCGTTGCCGCTTGCTATAGACCACCTTCTGTCCCCAGCTGTGCCCTGGACACCATATGCGAATTGATTACCCCCTATCTATCTTCAGAGCTCCTGCTGTTAGGTTACCTAAACTGGGACATGCTTAACACCCCGGCCATCCTACAATCTAAGCTTGATGCTCTCAATCTCACACAAATTATCAATGAACACACCAGGTACAACCTCAAATCTGTAAACTAGGGCACCCTCATAGATTTCATCCTAACCCACCTGCCCTCCAAATTCACCTCTGCTGTCTTCAACCAGGATCTCAGCGATCACTGCCTCATTGCCTGCGTCTGTAATGGGTCTGCGACCACTCATCACTGTCAAACGCTCCCTAAAACACCTCAGCGAGCAGGCCTTTCTAATCGACCTGGCCCAGGTATCCTGGAATGATATTGACCTCATTCCATCAGTAGAGGATGCCTGGTTATTCTTTAAAAGTGCCTTCCTATCCATCTTAAATAAGCATGCCCCATTCAAAAAATGTAGAACCAAGAATAGATATAGCCATTGGTTCACTCCAGAACTGACTGCCCTTGACCAGCACAAAAACATCCTGTGGCGTACTGCATTAGCATCAAATAGCCCACGCGATATGCAACTTTTCTGGGAAGTTAGGAACCAATATACACAGGCAGTTAGGAAAGCAGTGGCTAGCTTTTTCAAACAGAAATTTGCATCCTGTAGCACTAACTCCAAAAAGTTCTGCGAACAGTGTAAAGTCCATGGAGAATAGGAGCACTTCCTCCTAGCTGCCCACTGCACTGAGGCTAGGAAACACTGTCACCACCGATAAATCCGCAATAATTGAGAATTTCAATAAGCATTTTTCTACGGCTGGCCATGCTTTTCACCTGGCTTCCCCTACCCCGGTCAACAGCACTGCACCCCTCACTGCAACTTGCACAAGCCTCCCCATTTCTCCTTCACCCAAATCCAGATAGCTGATGTTCTGAAAGAGCTGCAAAATCTAGAACCCTACAAATCAGCAGGGCAAATTATCCGCCTAAATTGTTGCAACCCCTATTACTAGCTTGTTCAAACTATCTTTTGTATCGTCTGAGATCCCCAAAGATTGGAAAGCTACCGCGCTCATCCCCCTCTTCAAAGGGGGAGACACTCTAGACCCAAACTGCTACAGCCCTATATCTATCCTACCCTGCCTTTCTAAGGTCTTCAAAAGCCAAATTAACTAACAGATCACCGTCCATTTTGAGTCCCACCGTACCTTCTACACTAAGCAATCTGGTTTCAGAGCTGGCCATGGGTGCACCTCAGCCACGCTCAAGGTCCTAAACGACATCATAACCGCCATCGATAAGAGACAATACTGTGCAGCTGTATTCATCGACCTGGCCAAGGCTTTCAACTCTTATCAGCAGACTCAACAGCCTTGGTTTCTCAAATGACTGCCTCGCCTGGTTCACCAACTACTTCTCTGACAGAGTTCAGTGTGTCAAATCGGAGGGCCTGTTGTCCGGATCTCTGGCAGTCTCTATGCAGGTGCCACAGAGTTCAATCCTCGGGCCGACTCCTTTCTCTGCATACATCAATGACGTGGCTCTTGCTGCTGGTGATTCTCTGATCAAACTCTACGCAGACAACACCATTCTATATACTTCTGGCCCTTCTTTGGACACTGTGTTAACTAACCTCCAGATGAGCTTCAATGCCATACAACTCTCCTTCAATGGCATCCAACTGCTCTCGAACTGCTCTTAAATGCAAGCAAATCTAAATGCATGCTCTTCAACCGATCACCGCCCACACCTACCCACCCGTCCAGCATCACCACTCTGGACGGTTCTAACTTAGAATATGTGGACAACTACAAATACCTAGGTGTCTGGTTAGACTGTAAACTCTCCTTCCAGACTCACATTAAGCATCTTCAATCCAAAATTAAATCTGGAATTGGCTTTCACAACAAAGAATCCTTCACTTATGCTGCTAAACATACCCTTGTAAAACTGACTATCCTTGACTTCCTTGACTTTGGCGATGTCATTTACAAAATAGCCTCTAACACTCTACTCAGCAAATTGCCATCCATTTTGTCACCAAAGCCTCACATACTACCCACCGCTGCGACCTGTATGCTCTCGTTGGCTGGCCGTCGCTTCATATCTGTCGACAAACACACTGGCTCCTGGTCATCTATAAGTCGTTGCTAGGTAAAGCCCCACCTCATCTCAGCTCACTGGTCACCATAGCAGCACCCACCCGTTGCACGCCCTCCAGCAGGTACATTTCACTGGTCACCCCCAAAGCCAATTCCTCCATCGGCCGCCTTTCCTTCCAGTCTCTGCTGCCAATGACTGGAACAAACTGCAAAAATCACTGAAGCTGTAGACTCATATCTCCCTCACTAGCTTTAAGCACCAGCTGTCAGAGCAGCTCACAGATCACTTCACCTGTACATAGCCAATCTGTAAATAGCCCATCCAACTACCTCATCACCAAATTGTTATTTATTTGATTTATTTTGCTCCTTTGCACCCCAGTACTGCTACTTGAACACTCATGTTCTGCACATCTATCACCCCCTGTAATAATTTTGCCACTATGGCCTATTTATTGCCTCACCCCCCTTATCCTACCTCATTTGCACACACTGTATATAGACTTTCTTTATTGTATTATTGAATGTATGTTTGTTTATTCCGCGTGTAACTCTGTGTTGTTGCTTGTGTCACACTGCTTTGCTTTATCTTGGCCAGGTCACAGTTGTAAATGAGAACTTGTTCTCAACTAGCCTACCTGGTTAAATAAAGGTTAAATAAAAATAAATGTAAAAATGTAAAAATGTTGTGTTGTTACCATGTTGTTGTCATGTTGTGTTGCTACCATGCTGTGTTGTCATGTGTTGCTGCCTTGCTATGTTGTTGTCTTTAGGTCTCTCTTTATGTAGTGTTGTGTTGCCTCTCTTGTCATGATGTGTGTTTTGTCCTATATTTATTTGTATTTAAAATAAAATAAATCTCAGCAGGAAGTCTTCTGCCTTTTGGTAGTCTGTCATTGTAACATATAATTAGTTCTTAACTGACTTGCCTAGTTAAATAAAGATAAAATATAAAAAATACAGTAAAATAAATAAAAGGGGGGGGTTATAGGGGATGAGGGTCATAGAAGAGGAGGGGTGGAGGTTAGGTGGGGATGTGGAGATAGGAGAGGAGAGGAGGGGATGAGGTGTTGAAAGTGCTCCACAGGGATGCTGGCCCGTGTTAACTCCAATGTTTCACACAGTTGTGTCAAGATGTGGTGGACCATTCTTGATACACACAGAAAACTCTTGAGAAAGAAAAACCCTGCAGCGCTGCAGTTCTTGACACACTCAAGCCGATGTGCCTGGCACCTGCTACCATACCCTGTTCAGAAGCACTTTTGTCTTGCCCCTTCACCCTCTGAGTAGCACACATACACAATTCTCAATTGTCTCAAGGCTTAACAATTCTTATTTAACCAACCTCCTCCACATTCATCTACACTGATGGAATTTTGAACAGGTAACATCAATAAGGGTTCATAGCTTTCACCTGGATTCACCTGGCCAGTCTATATCATGGAAAGAACAGGTGTTCCTATTTTTATTTATTTTTTATGTTTTGTACATTCAGTGTATAAAGAGAGTGAAACAGTATGTAAACATTAGTATCCCTTTCCTGCAGTCAATGACCAAAAGCAACACCTTTGCCTCATGGGTGGAATGTTAGTCATATTTTTCATAATGTCATAATTAATAAAGATTATTTGAAAAAACTTGCAGAAAATCTGATGTTTTTCTGTGAAACAGTTTTGTTATATTTCAATCTTCTGTGGTGTGTATAAAGGGTAATATTATTTTTGTTAAGCCCATATTGTTGTGTGTGAGGTGTATACTTTTGTTTCGCAGTCGATTTTTTAAGACTACCAAGAATTACTCTGTGTGACCCTGTTTTAGCCCACCGCAGTATAAGGTTAACGTCACCATTGTTCAATGACTCTATGTACATAGGGCAGCAGTCTCTAAGGTGCAGGGTAGAGTACCTGGTGATAGCTGGCTAGAACAGTGACTAAGATTCAGTCTGATGGCCTGGAGATTTGCCTTGATGCACCTGTACTGTCTCTGCGTTCAATATGGTAGCGGGGTGAACAGGCCGTGGGTCTGGTGGCTGAGGTCCTTGATGATCATCTTGGCCTTCCTGTGACACCGGGTGCTGTAGATGTCCTGGAGGGCAGGTAGTGTGCCCTGGTGATGCGTTGGGCTGACCTCACCACCCACTGGAGAGCCCTGCATTTGCAGGCGGTGCAATTAAAGTACCAGGCGGTGATACAGCCGACAGGATGCTCCGAATTATGCTTCCGTAGAAGTTTGTGAGGGTCTTAGGGGCCAAGCCGAATTTATTCAGCCTTCTGTCAGTGACGTGCACGTAGATGAACTTGATGCTTTTGACCCTCTCCACTGCTGCCCCATCGATGTGGATGGGGACATGCTCTCTCTGCTTTCTCCTATAGACCACGATCAGTTTCTTAGTTTTGTTGACATTAGAGTGCCCTACCTCCACTCTGCCAGGGCTCTCACCTCCTTTCTGTAGGCTGTCTTGTTGTTGTTGGTAATCAGGCCTACCAAATCAAATCAAATGTCATTGGTGACATACACATGGTTAGCAGATGTTATTGGTCACATACACATGGTTAGCAGATGTTACTGCGGGTGTAGAGAAATGCTTGTTCTTCTAGTTCCGACAGTGCAGCAATATCTGACAAGTAATATCCACTGTTGTGTCGTCAGCAAATTTGATGATAGAGTTGGAGATGTGCGTGGCCACACAGTCATGGGTAAAAAGGGAGTACAGGAGGGGGCTGAGCATGCACCCCTGTGGGGCCCCCATGTTGATGATCAGCATTGCGGAGGTGTTGTTGCCTACCTCCACCATTTGGGGTCAGCCCGTCAGGATGTCCAGGACCCAGTTTTACAAGAAGGGTTTCAGATCCAGGGCCCTGAACTTAGTGATGAGCTTGGGGGGCACTATGGTGTTGAAGGCTGAGCTGCATTATTACATTTTAATACAACAGTATGTGAACACCCTTCAAATGAGTGGATTCGGCTATTTCAGCCACACTCATTGCTGACAGGTGTATAAAATTGAGCACACAGCCATGTAATCTCCATAGACAAACATTGGCAGTATAATGGCATTACTGAAGAGCTCAGTGACTTTCATAGGATGCCATCTTTCCAACAAGTCAGTTTGTCAAATGTATGCCCTGCTAAAGCTGCCCCGGTCAACTGGTAGTGCTGTTATTGTAAAGTGGAAACATCTAGGTGCAACAAGTGCTCAGCCGTGAAAAAGTAGGCCACACAAGCTCACAGAACTGGACCGCTGAGTGCTGAAGCGAGTAGTGCATAAAAATCACTAACCTGCCCGAATACATAGTGCCAACTGGCAAAATTGGTGGAGGAAGAATAATGGACTGGGGCATTTTTTCATGGTTTGGGCTAGGCCACTTAGTTCCAGTGTAGGGAAATCTCAATGACATTCTAGACGATTCAGTGACATTCTAGACAATTATGTGCTTCCAACTTTGTGGCAATAGTTTGGGGAAGGCCCTTTCTTGTTTTAGCATGACAATGCCCCCATGCACAAAGCGAGGTCCATACAGAAGTGGTTTGTCGAGAGCTGTGTGGAAGAACTTGACTGGCCTGCACAGAGCCCTGACCTCAACCCCATCGAACGCCTATAGGCTAAATTGGAACGCCGACTGCGAGCCAGGAAAAAACGGCCAACATCAGTGCCCGAGCTCACTAATGTTCTTGTGGCTGAATGGAATCAATTCCCCACAGAAATGTTCCAGCATCTAGCGGAAAGCCTTCCCAGAAGAGTGCCCTAACTCCATATTAATGCCCATTTGGAATGAGATGTTCAACGAGGAGGTGTCCAGATACTTTTGGTCATGTAGTGTATTTATCTTGTGCAGGTGGGGTAGGGCAGTATGCAGTGCAATGGCAACTGAGTCAACCATGGATCTGTTGGGCCAATATACAAATTGTAGTGGGTCTACGGTGTCAGGTAAGGTGGAGGTGATATGATCCTTAACTAGCCTCTCAAAGCACTTCATGATGACAGAAATGAGTGCTACGGGGGGTGATAGTCATTTTGTTTAGTTACCTTTGCTTTCTTGGATATAGGAACAATCGTAGACATCTTGAAGCAAGTGGGGACAACAGACTGGGATACATAGAGATTGAAACTGTCTGTAAACACTCCATCCAACTGGTCTGCACATGCTCTGAGGACACGGCTTGGGATGCCGGCAACCTTGCGAGGGTTGACTCGCTTAAATCACTTTCTCACGTAGGGCATGGCGAATGAGAGCACACAGTCCTCGTGAGCAGAGGGGGCCCACGTCAGCAACTCAATGTTATTTTCCTTGAAGCGTGTTTAGCTCCCCGACCTGGCTGGCTTTCCCTCTATAAACTTTAATGGTGATAGTTGCATAGTAAACTGCAAAAGGCAAGGATATCAGACTAAATTAGTTTTGTTGTTGATTGAAGATGTTTTTTGTTGGATGCCAGTGGGCAACATTCCGATGCTAAACCACATCAGAGAGAACTGCCCTGTGGGTGTTCAATGTGTTACTGGTATTTTGAGGTGACAAGTTCAAGCAATTTACATATAATCCACAAAACAGTGGAAAACATAAGGTGAGCAAATCTTGCTTTACCACATTGTTCAAAATAATCAAAGTGGGAGAAGTTGGTCTTTTACCAAATAGGGCTATCTTCTGTATACCACCCCTACCTTGTCACAACAAAACTGATTGGCTCAAACACATTTAAGAAGGAAAGAAATTCCACAAATTAACTTGTAATTGAAATGCATTCCAGGTGAAAGGAAGCTGGTTGAGAGAATGCCAAGAGTGTGCAAAATTCTACTTTGAAGAATCTCAAATATATTTTGATTTGTTTAACACTTTTTTGGTTACTGCATGATTCCATGTGTGTTATTTCATAGTTTTAATATCTTCACTATTATTCTACAATGTAAAAAATAGTACAAATAAAGAAAATCCCTTGAATGAGTAGGTGTGTCCAAACTTTTGACTGGTACTGAATATAAAGTCTAATTTTGGGATGCAAACTCAAAATGTGGACAATGTCAACTCTATATCTGATGTCATACATGTGTCTTCTTTTTTAAGACCCTAACCATGTTTGTGAGGTGTATACTTTTGTTTCGAAGTAGATGTTTTCAAGACTACCAAGAAATACTGTGTGTGATCCTGATTTAGCCCACTGCAGTAGAAAATTAGCTATTTGACTCGAATCTACTCCCTCAACCGTATCCCTCCTGTGTTGCAATAAGACCTCTTGAGCAACATTAGGTTTCTATCTTTGTGGTGTGTGTGTGTGTGTGTGTGTGTGTGTGTGTGTGTGTGTGTGTGTGTGTGTGTGTGTGTGTGTGTGTGTGTGTGTGTGTGTGTGTGTGTGTGTGTGTGTGTGTGTGTGTGTGTGTGTGTGTGTGTGTGTGTGTGTGTGTGTGTGTGTGTGTGTGTGTGTGTGCAGGGCATGACAACCCTCTCCTCAGGTTTTTGAGGTGACTGACACGGTCACTTCTCTTTTTGTTGTTCCTAGAACTTAACAGGTGGTTTTAACACATATATCTATGGACCACACTAAAAAAGCGACATACAGAAATTCAGCTTTATACATCTCATATTATAAAATATAATTGTTTATTTTTCCATTTGTTATTTTCTTCCCAAAAGCCATCTGCTAGCAGGGACAAAACGTTCAGTATAAATGTACTTTCATTCACAAACTTTTTCAGAAAACTGCAGATACATTTTTCAACACAACTGTTTTAATCACATTTAGGTAAGTATGGTTTCCAAAAATATTTTTGGTCCATTTTCCAAATCAACCACGTTATTGCCCACTGGGCAGAGACGTCAATTAAGCCTGTATTCCACATTGGTTCAACGTAATTTCAGTGTGTGCCCAGTGGGTGGGAATGTAATTTAGATAATGGCAGTATATGCCATTTTTCATGATCAAAAGCTAATTGGAAGATTTAGGCAATTACGGAACTATGATATATGTATATATACTTGGTCAAACTCGGTGTCGGGACAAATGTTCTTAAAATGTTGTTCTTCTAGAAGAGACGAGAGGATGCTCTACTGACAGTAGATGTCGTAAAGATGTCTTGATCATAAAGAACGGCACTCGGGCATCGAAGTCTAATCAAATGTTATGTCATTTTAAGAACCAACAGAGACACCAGAAAGAGAGATTTACTTTAAACACGTGTCCTCTGTGCACTTCTAGATAACCCTTATGATTATTTAACACGTATCCCTGTCGTGGTTCATATTACAGAGCTTATTTACAGACATATTAGATACTTTACTTTTAGCATCCATGTAAGTATTGTGATATAGTGAGGCCTTGGAAAAAGTGGTCCCCAATTCCATATGAATAAATACATGAAAAGTAGGCTACAATATATACATGCTTATGACATTCGATAATAATAATAACGTTACAACGTTATTATTGTTAACAACTTTAAAAGATTACTGTAGAGCTCAAAATTACCTGATAACATCTTCACCCAGTTCCCAAACTCCTGGTCTGGTATGATCTCCAGTCTAATCCAGTTGGCTATGAGTGGACTGATCATATTCCATTCATTGGTGAGCGTTTCATCCATGCAGAACATGCATAGACACAGAGAATATTTTAACAACCACAAACCATGGGTGTAACTCTCCGATAGACATTATGTTACTGTACAAGTGGTGATGTAAATTAAAACGAACTGTGCTAAACATTTAACACTATTAAAAAAATCCACTCTACAGATTTATACGCATATGTGCAGACTATAATTTAAGACTTTACCGTAGGGTGTTTCGTTAATGCCAGTGATAGCCCGTTGAAAATATGCTGCATCTTCCCTCTTTCGTTTTTATACAAAAATTACAGTGTGGAATGGCACAGAATCATTTAAATGGGAATATACACTCACTCAGTCAAGATAAAAAGGCAGAGGTATCCGCTGTAGTGCCTCTGAATACATGCCGGAAGGCAGCCATTTGCGTGCAGGTAAACTACCTGTGCGCTCCAATCAGGTACCTTGGCGCTCCTTTCATATGCCAGTTTGGAGAGTAGTTGTCACCGCATTATAAATACCTTCTCTCTCACTCCAATACACTGCTGTTTTGTTTATTTTATGAAGTCGCTATTGGAAATCTGATGCGTGGGTAATTCCTCTCACATTTGACTCAAAGCACAGGCTACAAATGATCAAATACAATCTCATGGGAGACAACAACTTGATCACGTTCTCCCTCTCCACAACAACGCGCGCACATACTCCTCAATTATCCCTGCGCGTGAAGATAGGTGGCGTGTTAAGGATGTCTCGCGCCTCTATATTCCAGGAAAAGAAAAAGAGCGAAAAAATGTCATTAGAAGAGGCGTAACCCGTCAGTGCGCGTTCCCAGGTCTGTTTCGTGAAGTGGCTGAAAGAGACCAGTCCTAACCTGCCCATCAGGAATAACGGTCCCTCATCATCAAGCTATTTTCAAGGCTTATTACCAGTTATTTTCTTTGGATCCACAACGCACCCCTTTTTCATCTCTCTGTGACGTTCTGTCTTCCAACCAGCTGTTTAGAGGATCACACTGACACCGGTACGTGTATTTTAACATATTGCTTTTTACATCAGTTTATTTGAATGAAACTTCAATATCTTTGCGATTGAGGTAGATTTGCCATTCAGGTATCCGTGCGCCGTTGCGCAATTATCAAAGTTGGACAGCCTACCTGCTCAGGTGAGAAAGGTGCGCGCTGCTGCAGAAGTGGATAGAGCGTTATATAGGCCTACCTGCATCAACTGTGATCGGATGCTCTCCTATATTCCCTGTATCCTTTCCGGGAAATCAAATTGTATTCGATGTTATTCGTTCCTATTCCTTTTGAGCTGTCCGAGTAGAAACGGGCGTAGGCTTTTCGCGTTGGTTTGCCATCCATTGTATTTGCTAATTTTACGCATAGCCTTCTATTAGATAGATCAACATACACTGTTTTTTTTAATCTACATTCCAAATTTGTGGACAGCTCATTATGTGTAGCTGGGGTTTGGGCAGTGACCACTAACATCCGCACTGTTGTGTGTGTTGTCGGCTATGTGTGTGTTCACTGCTTGTGCAAATGCCAAAGCCTTGTGAAAAAAAATACAATGTGATGCAGTGGCAAACATTTCCAAATGTAAGTCTCTAAACTAGAAGATCCTCGTTTGGGCTGGGCTTCTATCATTCTATTTCAATTGACTTTCCTCTAAAGTATATAATATTGAGCTTTTCCGTTTGTTGTCGTGTAAATGTTTATGGGTGTTTTTGTGTTTGTTTTCTTCTGTTACGGTTCGCTACCCTTTTAATACAAACTCCACTGACACCACGTCCCTACATTTAAAAAAAAACATTTAAATCGGGTCTGGTGCTGCTTTTATTTTTACCAATCAGTTTAAATGGTAGATTAAATACATTTGAACATATCCTTATTAGAAAGGGGAAGTTAGTCTATTTCCCCACATATTGCAACATTTGGCACGTTTTTTTCTTGATGAATGTGTCCAACATCCTTACATCATGTGTATAGTCTATACAAAAAATGATTACGTCTTTCGCAGATACACTCATAAACACAGTTTGGAAAAATTGAAAACAAACTCGAAATGACTGACATGATATGAGATGAGCCTATGTAGTTGAATCGAACACTTTGCTTAACTTGATTGAGGCAGATGATACAAAGGATTTCAGATTGTTGTTATAGATTAAAACTGAATCAATGTTTCTCGAGTGTGATACATTTGGTGATGACAGCAAAGTTGCCTAAGACTGACAGAAGGGACAGCCATAACAAACCTTCAATATCAAAGACATCAACAAGTCTCAGAAGTTGATGTATAAATTCAATTAGAAACTTGCACAGAAACATCCACCTTTTAATTTGAGGTTTCATACAATCATCGACATTTTTGGAAGTGTATGCCTTGCTTTATTTCAGTCATCCTTGTAAGCTATTGAATGTGTCTGCCTGTCCGTCCTCCTCCTCCTTCTGCTCCGATTCATTGACAATCTGCCCGATTAGGAGACACATCAAAAGACCAGGCGACGGCGGACGCAGTACGGTTTTTCTCAACCTCCCTCTCCTGGACTTTAACCCATATGGAGTTTCATTGAAGACTTTAGAGTGAATTAAAACGTTTTATTTCGGGCCCCTGTGGTTGAACGGGATCCATACAGTCATATTGTCCCAACATTTGTCGCCGTTTTGTTTGGTTATTAGATATCAACCGGAGCCTGCCTGTGCTGCTGACTGAAGGAGCCGAGCCCATGCGGACTGTAAGCCATCTGACCTAGCCTAAACTCTTATCAATGAAGCAGGAGATCATGGCGGAGGGTCCCCGGTGTAAGAGGCGAAAACAACCAAACCCACAGAGAAAGAACGGTAAGAACATGTTTTAAGTTAAATAAAATGAATGTTTGGGAACATTTGTAAGTTTTGCCAGCAGTCATTTGCGGGACCTCCCGCGCCTTGTCGTCTTTCACAGTTCGATTATAGTTTATATTCAGTGTAGGCACTGAGAATGGGGTGGTTGCGTAAAAGTACACTACATTTTGTTATAGTTTTGAACTTAATCACTATGTAAAGCATTTTTATGTTTATTTTGAATGAGATTATGAGCGTTAAAGTTAACTATCAATGTCTCGAGCTGACTGTGTAGGAAAGGGATGTCAGAATGAGGCTCGAATGCGGTTCAGCGAGATAGTGCTACTTTCTAACAGGCAGGAAAACCGTTATTTGGGTAGGCCTATAGCGCGTCTCCTATGAATTGGATAAATCGGAGAAACCTGTGGATTAGGTAGAAACTGAACTGCGCTGTTAACTTTTGTGTGATTATGACGTAAATGTGCTTTCTCTCACGATTATTCAACACAGTTTCATTGTCGTGTGAATTGTGTTGTGTTGTGGGTATTGTGTTGTGCTATAATTGCCATTCATAAGTGACATGGTGCCTTTAAAGACCTTTACCACGTCTTAGATATTATATATAGTCTGTCAACTCGGAGTTAATTAAAGGTCTTAAAATGGCCATGACAATAGGACACAGTTTCTGAATGTGTCAATTTTTGTTCGGGTCTGGTGCTGCACAAAGGCTACAGCACTAAACACAACACACCTCGTATAGGCAAGCTCACAGACTGACCAAATTTCTGAAACGTTACTTGAGTTATGTGTTAACCTACAACGTTTAGAGGATATAGAAAACTCCCGAGTTTTGTGTAGGAGTTGTGTTGGGAGTGATAGGGATTTTGCGAGGGGGCATCCCCTTTGACGCCTCATCCATGTGTGTTATGCAAAGTTATATTTAATTCATGTCAATGTTGAACTGACTTGTTTTCTCTTGTTACTTTAATATCCCATGGTATTACATGTTTGATGTAAAACTGGTGTCACAGTAGTTTGTTTAATTTGTATTTTGTTGTATAGCACTATTGTAGCTAAACATGTATTTTTTAAACAATCTTTACATTTAAATTATATAGTTTTTTTATATCACACATTTTCATTCGACTTATTTTGTTTACTAGTTTTTATTTGTTTATTGATTCAGTGAACTCAGTATGTTGTTCAGCATGTCTACTGCTGTCAAGCACGTTTCTGATCAACAAAGATAATACTGAAGTATTGCAACTGAAGTTTAACCGCACATCGGTCTTTGTAAAAACCAAGATGAGAAGTGATTTTTCGAATTGCAATGGTTTTGTTAAAATTTTTAAGAACATTCAGCCAATGTCAATGTGGGCAAAAAATTAAGAGAAAAATAATGTTGACAATATTGTTTTGTCAGAGGCTATAATGGAGGACTACTGCTACTGTTGTTTCTCCCAGGTGTGCACTTGTATTATTGATCATTTTTATGTGGAAATGTTTGTTTCCATTCCCCATTTAAACGGATTGCTTGTTCCCTGCGGGAGAATTTCATAGCCTCATCGGTCTATATTGTAATATGCAATTTGTTATTTTTCCCCTTGTATTTGCCTGAATATGCCTCTTGGCATACTGTTGATGCAAGACAATCATGGTAGGGTTAAGGCAACAACAGAAAAAACAGTTTTGGTCTGGTGTAAATATGTGTATTCAGAATGGATATAGTCATTCAGACTGAAAGTCTACTACGAAATACCTTTGCTTGTGAACTAGAACTTTTGCGAGTCTGAAGATTTTTTTTGCCTGTGGACAACTTTCCCTCCGATGCAGTATTCCCACAGGGATATCTGCTGTATACGGTCTGGAGGACCATATGCATTTTATTATCGCAAAGTAATACAGAACCAGAACTGTTGATATCTGTGTTAATTTTCTTTTTCCATAATTCTCATCTTCGAAATATGCGATTTATTATGTAAATGAAATGAACTCTTTATAGAGTAGGCCTACAAATTGTCCGTATGGCCTGTTGCATACAGGCCTACAGTATCTTGTGGTTAGGCCTATACTTATTTTCTTCTTCCCCCCACCTCACCTCATCTTAACTCCGTGACTCCCTAGTCCCAATCGGAGGTCACATTAGGCCCTGTGCAACTCGATATGCTCAGTCTGCACAACTTTGTTGCAGTTCGCAGCCCCCTCCCCCGTGCGAAACGTCACATCCAGCTGTGAGGGGTCGTTCAGTTGTGTGAACGCAGCTGTCAAAAGCGCTCCATTAGCCTCGCCTTAAAATACTATTTCTTTCATTTTATATATATATATATATATATATATTTTTGTTACACTATTTCAGCTTTCAAACCACAATTGGTGTACTAAAGTGTGTGAGGTAAATATAAATAAGACTGATCAATCACCTAATAAACTGGACATGTTATTGTCTTGCAACACTTATATAGTCAGAGTTATAAGACATTTAATACATGGGTTCATCTCAGGATTATCACAACATTCAAATGAAGGCATGGCTGTCATGGCCAGTATGCTAGTGGGTCCATAACTGTCTCAAGACAATGGGGTTTCAATGGAAGTGAGTTTCATTTCCCTGCTCCTATCATCAGCAGTGAGCAGTGTCAGGGTGCCTGTTGTACCATTCATGCTACATTTCTCACAAACATGCCATTGTCCTTGCTACTGGAGACATGTGTCTGTGTTACATCTGTTCCTGAAACGCCCTCTACTGCTCATCCTATGTCTCCTTGACCTGCTGCCACTCCCCCAGTACTCTCTCCCTCTCCCTCACTGTGTGTGTGATAGTGTGGGTGGAGGCAGGTGTGCTGGAGTAAGAGCAGATCCCCACCAGCTGCAACCTGTTCCATAATCAAGACCTCTACAAATACTCAGCCCTGCCACTTCCATGCTGCCAGATCGTAATCTCTGCTCAGTCAGTCTACGCTTCTAGCCGTTTGTTACTGTTAGATCCTGTTATCCTATTGTGCCTGTTTTCCTCTCCGCTACAGTTCCGCCCGCTCTAACTCTGGTCCTTGTCTCCAGTTCCACGTCTAGTCATCCTGCTTCCCCACACTACTACTTCCTTGGATTCCCCTCCAGGCCTGCTTACCCTGTCCCAACCCCTCTCACTCCAGTCTCAGCCTCCGCACCTGGTTTCCTGCAACCCACCAGAGCTTCCCCTGGCCTGCACTCCATCTTCCCCCTGTGTTTTAATAAATACCTTGGTTACTTCAATCCCAGTCTCCTCGTCTGAGTCTGCTTTTGGGTTCCCCTGTTCCACTCTGCATAACAATACGATCTTGCCAAAGAGATGAACCCAGCAGACTCTGATACTCTCCACCAAACCGTCGTCTCCGTGAGCGTCGGAGGGAGAGGGTAGGTAGGGTTGCATGCACCATAACATCTGTTTCAGTGCCTTGTCCTCCTTCTCTGACTGCATCCCATCCCAAGGCTATTCCAGATCCTGAACACATGCAGCTCGGCAGGGCCCGTCTCTCTCTAGAGGAGAGGCAACGACGAATCAGCGCTAGGAGCTGCCTATACGGTGGCCAGGTTGGTCACTTTGTCTCCACTTGTTCCCATCCAGCAAAAGAGGGGGCTCGGCAGTAGTGGGGTATATACTGTTTAGCCGAATCGCCTGCCCATCTTCCCCCAGATCTCTGATTGAAGGCAACCTTGTGTGGCAGAGCCAAGCTTTTCCTCTGTCTGTTCTCATCAATTCGGGCACCGACGAGAGCTTCCTGGACTGAGGGGTCGTTACCTAGTTGGGTCTGGACACTGTCCCACTCGATTCACCCCTCGATGCTAACGCTCTCAATGGAAAGCTCCTCGCTCGTGTCTGTGAGAACTGTCCCTGTCATCCTGCAGCTCTCTGGAAATCACTAGGAAAAGATCCGTTTCCACATAATCGACTGTCCTTACCCTCCCCTGGTTCTTGGCCATCCATGATTAAAGCTACACAACCCACAGATTGACTGGACCGCCTGAAAGGTAACCACTTGGAGTTAATTTTGTCACTCTAATTGTCTACATTCTGCCATCCCCTCTGCCTTGTCTGTGCCCCAGGTCATTCTAGAACCTCCGGACCTGTCATCAGTTCCTCCCGAGTATCACGATCTAGCTCCTGTTTTCAGCAAGTATCACACCCTGTCGCTGCCGCCTCATCGACCGTACGACTGCGCCATTGACCTTCAGCCTGGAGCTCCTCTCCCCAGTAGCCAGTTTTGAACCTCTCCCGCCCGATCAAAAGGCTGTGGAGAGGTACATCCCAGGATTCTCTGGCTGCAGTACATATTCAGCCATCTTCCTCCCTGGTGGGTGCTGGGTTTTTCTTTGTGAAGAAGGATGGGTCACTGAGGCCTTGCATAGACTTCCGTGGGCTGAATAATTTCACAGTAAAGAACAAGTACCCCTTGCCACTCATCAGTTCTGATTTTGCCCCCCTCCATGGTGCCAGTGTGTTTACCAAATTCGACCTCTGGAATGCCTATCACCTTGTTCGCATAAGAGAGGGGGACGAGTGGAAGACTGCATTCAACACACCACTTGGTCACTTTGATTATTTGGTCATGCCTTTTGGTCTTACTAATGCCCCTGCTGTTTTCCAGAACTTAGTCAAGGATGTGCTGAGGGATGTGATTGGATGCTTTGTTTTTGTCTATTTAGATGACATCCTGATTTTTTCCAAGGACCCTGAGGCTCACTAGCAACACGTTGGCCAAGTTCTTAACGGCTGTTGGAGAATAAGCTTTTTGTTAAAGCTGAAAAATGTGAGTTCCATGCTGCCTCAGTGTCTTTCCTGGGTTGTAATATTGCACAGGGACAGTTAAGTATGGACCCCGCCAAGGTCATGACAGTCAAAGATTGGCCTGCGCCCACCAACCTGAAGCAGCTACAGCATTTCCTGGGGTTTGCACATTTTTACAGACGTTTCCTCCACAACTACAGCCACCTGGCAGCACCGCTCTCCAGTCTCACCTTCACCTCCACTCCATTCCACTGGACTCCTGAGGCAGAGGCAGCATTTCTGGAACTCAAGCTTTGCTTCACCTCCGCTCCGGGCCTTACTCAGCCCGATCCAGAACTCCAGTTCATTGTGGAGCTGGACACCTCTGACAGCAGGGTAGGTGCTGTTCTGTCTCAACGTTCCCCCTCTGATCAGAAGGTCCACCCATGTGCATTCTTTTCCTGTAAGCTCTCACCTGCAGAGAGGAATTTTGACATCGGAACTCAGGAACTCCCGGCAGTTAAGCTGGCTCATGAAGAATGGCGTCACTGGCTGGAGGGCTCTGTACCCCCTTCATAATGTGGACTGACCATAAAAACCTGTCCTACATACAGACCGCCTAACGTCTGAACTCCCGGAAAGCAAACTGGGCTTTGTTCTTCGGTAGATTCAATTTCACACTCACTTATAGCCCCGGTTTGAAGAATACCAAGCTTGATGCCCTCTCTCACCAGTTCACCACCGACAACACGGGTACCGAGCCAGGAGCCATTGTGCTATCCACCTGCATCGTTGCCGCTGTCGCCTGGGAGATTGAGTCCCGTATCCGCCAGGTTCAGCAGAACCAACCTGACCCAGTGAACGATCTCTGTAATGCACGGTTTGTTCCAGATTGTGTTCGCTCTGATGTTCTTCAGTGGGGCCATTCTACCCACCTCACCTGTCACCCTGGTATGAACTGGACCCTTGCCTTCCTGCGTCAACGCTTTTGGTGGCCCACCATGGAGAGAGATGTCTGGGAGTTTGTCTCAGCCTGTTCGGTTTGTGCCCGGAACAAAACCTCCACTAAACCCACTTCCAGTCTGCTTCGCCATCTTCCCATACCGAGTCGCCCCTGGTCACACATAGCTCTGGACATCGTCACTGGCCTTCCCCCATCTAACGGTAACTCTGTCATCCTCACCATTATTGACAGGTTTTCCAAAATGTCTCATTTCATTCCCCTCTCCAAGCTCCTGTCCTCCAGGGACACTGTGGACCTGTTAGTATCCCATGTGTTTTGTCTGCATGCAAATTCCCACTGACAGCGTTTCTGACAGAGGACCCCAGTTTACCTCCCAGGTATGGAGATCCTTCTGTTCAGCTCTTGATATCAATGTAAATTTTTCCTCTGGATATCAACACCAGATTAACGGCAACACCGACTGAGCCAACCAAGGGATGGAGACTCCCCTACGCTGCATGACTTCTGCTAACCCTTCCTCCTGGAGCGTTCAGCTACCCTGGGTTGAAAAATGCCCACAACTCCCTCACCAACGTCTCGTCAGGTATGTCACCCTTCGAGTGTGCTCTGGGTTACCAATCCCCCTTGTTCCCTGCCCAAGAGGTTGCGGTTCCTTCTGTCCAGGACCATCTGCATCTTTGTTACTGTACCTGGAGAAAGGCCCGGGCTGCCCTTCTTCGTGCCTCTCACAGGACCCAGTCCCAAGCCAACCGTTGCTGGGCCTCCGCTCCAGTCTACACCCCAGGTCAAAAGGTATGGCTCTCATCGAAGGACCTGCCATTGAAGGTGGCATCGAAGAAACGTTCCCCCCGATTCATTGGTTCCTTTGAAATTGACCATGTTGTTAACCCCTCTGCTGTGCTCCTGAAACTCCCAGCCTCAATCTGGATCCATCCTAACTTTCATGTATCCCTGATTAAACCTGTCTGCTCCAGTCCCCAGTCTCCTCCTGCAGCGGCTCCTCCACCCCCTCGGCTCCTCGATGACCATCCTGCCTATACCGTCCGGCGACTTTTGAATGTGCGCCGTCGGGGTCGCGGCTGGCAGTACCTGATGGACTGGGAAGGATACGGGCCTAAGAAGCACTGCTGGGTGCCCTGCCATCACATTCTGGACCCCTCCCTCTTACATGATTTCTATACCTCACACCCAGATAAGCCTGGTTGGGTGCCTGTAGAGGGATTGGGTACTGTTACATCTGCTCCTGCCATGCCCCCAATTGCTCATCCTGTGTCTCCTTGACCTGCCGCCACTCCCCCAGTACCCTCTCCCTCTCCCTCTGTGTGTGTGTGATTGTGTGGGTGGAAACAGGTGTGCTGGAGTAAGAGCAGATCCCCACCAGCTGCAACCTGTTCCATAATCAAGACCTCTACAAATACTCAGCCCTGCCACTTCCACGCTGCCAGATCGTAATCTCTGCTCAGTCAGTCTACGCTTCTAGCCGTTTGTTACTGTTAGATCCTGTTATCCTGTTGTGCCTGTTTTCCTCTCCGCTACAGTTCTGCCCGCTCTAACTCTGGTCCTTGTCTCCAGTTCCACGTCTCGTCATCCTGCTTCCCCACACTACTACTCCCTTGGATTCCCCTCCAGACCTGCTACCCTGTCCCAACCCCTCTCGCTCCAGTCTCAGCCTCCGCACCTGGTTTCCTACAACCCATCCGAGCTTCCCCTGGCCTGCACTCCATCATCCCCCTGTGATTTAATAAATACCTTGGTTAATTCCTCCCAGTCTCCTCGTCTGAGTCTGCTCTTGGGTTCCCCTGTTCCACTCCGCGTAACAGTCTGCCAGCTCACTATGGCTAATGGTATAATATGAGCACACTCATATGTGTTCATGTCTACGCATTCACACACATACACACACACACACAGAGACACACACCTTCTGTCCTGGAGCTCTTTGGTACTGCTACGGTGGTCCTTCAGAACGCCTTTGGTATGATTACCACTCTTGCTCAAATCAGCGCTGACCTGAATGCCTTTCATATCTGCTCCACCATGCCTTATGCACCCCCTCCCCCTCTGTCCCCTCCTCCACGCCCCCCCACCCCCTCAGTAAACACCCCAGAGGGCAGAACAAAGAAAAGGAGCTCCTCTCCTCCTCCCTCCCTCTCTCCTCATTCTTAATCACAATTCAGGCCTTTCACCGCCGCCAGGCCGCTCTCGCATTCAGCATCCCAAAGCCTGAGATGAAAAGAGCTCAGAAAAATGGAAAGCAGACTGAGTGAGAGTGAGTGAGAGGGGGAATGAAAAAGAGAGATTATGGAAAAGAGGAACAGAAAGTGGGTAGTGACTGAGCGACATAACTTAGGTGTCTTCGGCTGTTTGTCAGGCCTCCCCTGGTTACGTGCCCTATATAGCCTCCTTCTCACTCCGCCCAAGGGCTGGGCACTATTGGTGGACAGATAGGGTTACGGGATGCCATTCCTGGACTATTCACAGTTGAATAATAGGAGCGAGAGGGAGAAAGAGAGGGATGAGTGGTGTAGGGAGACAGAGAGAGGGATGAGTGGTATAGGGAGACAGAGAGAGGGATGAGTGGTGTAGGGAGTCAGAGAGAGGGATGAGTGGTGTAAGGGAGACAGAGAGAGGGATGAGAGGTGTAGGGAGCCATAGAGAGAGAGAGAGGGATGAGTGGTGTAGGGAGACAGAGAGTGAGGGATGAGTGGTGTAGGGAGACGGAGAGAGAGGGATGAGTGGTATAGGGAGACAGAGAGAGAGAGAGATGGATGAGTAGAGTGGGGAGACAGCGAGAGGGATGAGTGGTGTAGGGAGATGCAGAGAGAGGGATGAGTGGTATAGGGAGACAGAGAGAGAGAGGGATTAGTGGTTTTGGGAGACAGAGAGAGAGGGATGAGTGGTGTGGGGAGACAGAGAGAGAGAGGGATGAGTGGTTTAGGGAGACAGAGAGAGAGAGGGATTAGTGGTGTAGGGAGAGAGAGAGAGAGAGAGAGAGAGGGATTAGTGGTGTAGGGAGAGAGAGAGAGGTAAATGGTAAGCAGTGAGAAAGTGAGAGAGAGGATAGAGAGGGAAAGAGAGGGTGAGGTGAGGGGTGTGGATAGAGAGAGCAGGGTTGGTAGGGCGATTGAGGGAGGGAACGCAACAGATTGTTTAATGGCTCTGAAATAAATCTTGCAAGTGCTTGAGACTTTTCATATTCCATTTTAATCAGCATGACAGAGTTGGGGGCAGGTGTGATTAGTTTTTGTTTTCCCTTCTGGATTGGATGTGCTAGTCACATCATGTGTTGTATAACGTTACACACTCCGCCCCATCCATCCCTCAACCCCTCACAACAAACTACTTTCCTAAAGTGTGTTATGCCTATATCTGTTCATTTCAAATACAGTGCATGCAATTTGAGCTTCCGTAAAGCCCAAGTCAGAGGCAAAACACGTGTCTTGCAGTGCTGTCCAGAGAGACAGACGTCATTGTGGTAGGTCTCTCCTCTTTTCTCCTGCTTCAGAGGTCAGGAATCACGCATCTACAGAGGCAGACAGAAAGAGAGAGAGAGAGAGAGAGAGAGAAGGAGAGAGAGAGAGAGCGAGAGAGCGAGAGAGAGAGGTAAAGGGGAAGAGAGAAAGAGAGAGAAATGGGGTGGGATGCTGCAACTTTATCACCATGTGATATGAATTCCTAATTTCTCTGTTCCTTCCCACCACCCCCAGAACTCTTTTTTTTGTTAAGAAAAGGAGATTATCTTTATTCACCTTCATTCAACACCATCTCTCCCTTTGCCAGCCCAAGCTGTGAGGGATTTAGGCAGATTTACTTCACCAAACACCTTTGGACATTGGGGAGGAGACAGGCTTGCTTTGGGAAAAAGAGGGGATTTGTTCAAAGAGGTGCAAGAGAGATAATACGTCACCAGGCGGCCAGCCCATTATATTAACCAGGGTGCTGGTGGCCTGGGGAGGGAGCCGTGTTAAGTTTCTATGCAGCCACAGCCCCCTCCTCACTTCTTATACAGGGACAGATGGGCTGACTGGCCCCAATGACTGCTGTCTCCTACATATGTTGCTATACACTCAAACAATAACATACACTCTCTCATGTTTACACATTCACAGGGCGAATAACCAAGGTCAAGGTGTTAAGCATGGATGTACAGTTTTATACCTTTGTTTAAACATGAGTTTTGATCATATTCTTGAAATGTGTTTTTTATTTTTTTACCTTTATTTAACTAGGCAAGTCAGATAAGAACAAATTCTTATTTTCAATGACAGCCTAGGAACAGTGGGTTAACTGCTTGTTCAGGGGCAGAACGACAGATTTGTACCTTGTCAGCTCGAGATTTGAACTTGCAACCTTCCGGTTACTAGTCCAATGCTCTAACCACTAGGCTACCCTGCCACCCCTGCCGTGTGTCGCGAGGAGAGCTATGGAATTATTGAGTAGTGTGTTTGCACCCTACTGTATGTCCTGCTTGACTAAATCACAACAAAGCTACACCTCCTCCACCCCTCTCGTTGTGTAGCCTGCCTGCCTGCCTGCCTGCCTGCCGTTCACTCACTCACTCACCCTGTCCCAACCCCTCTCGCTCCAGTCTCAGCCTCCGCCCTCACTCACTCACTCACTCACTCACTCACTCACTCACTCACTCACACTCACTCACTCACTCACTCACTCACTCACTCACTCACTCACTCACTCACCCTGTTATTTAATGCACTTGATGAAATGCATGGACCCTGCCTGCCTGCTTGTAAATGCCAAGATGTCTAACTGTACAAACAAAACTCATCACTGTGTCAGAAGCACAGAAATCTTCAGAACAGAGAGCCCGCTTCGACAGCTTCAGAACACCTACGCCTCCCTAAAGCTGCTGACTGGAACAGTGGCGATAGAGAGAGTGTTGCCTGCTGAAGTTAGTACTATGGGGTTGCACTGCACTGACCAACGTTGAGGGATACAAATGGCTGCTTAAGAGTCACATTGTGCTGGTTGTGTGTGTGCCTGGCAGTGTGTGTGTATTTCAAGGTTACTGACATGGGTTATTGTATATGTCTCTCCCTGTAACCATACGCACATTTTTTTTCATGAGTGAATACAGAGTACCCTGTGACATTTTGTGGGGCCACATCGCCTTTAGCCTAAACAGCTAGGATTTACCAAGGTCAGTAATGAGGTATGTCACTGCAGGCTACCGAAACAACAGCCCCAGTTATAATGAATGGGAATAAGGTTCAGCGCAACTATTAGTGGTGTGTGTGTGTGTGTGTGTGTGTGTGGGTGTTGGGGGTGGGGGGTGGGGAGTTCAAACCAGGGCTCTGTATGACAACCTTATGACAACCTTATGAAATTGAGCAGCATAAGGAGTTGTTTGTTGGAATTCATTTTCTGTCAGAAAATATATTTGTGAATATTGTGTCATGTTAATTTATTGTAGTGTTCCTTGATCTTTCTTGTTATGTTATCACTATTATCACTGTTATCACTATTATGAGTCATATGAGTCATAAAGTGAGCATACGGTGGTCTCTAAGCGAGGCCTGTATATATTTTGACTGAACATGTTTGAGCCAGATCACAACATTTGCACACACATCTATGGGCCATCCCTTAACAGGGATATGTGGGCTTGATTGGTGTGGTGTGGTGCCCAGGGCAAAAGGTCACACGCACATGGAACAATCAATAACGGATCGGTGGGTTAAGGTGTTATGACCTCTTTTTGTCTGTCAGCGAGTGTTCCAGTCAGATCTATGCAACCAGGACTTACTTGTTGTAAGATGGTCATATCATGGATCATGTATATATTTGATTTTTAATTTTAGGACCCCTGTAGGTATTATTTGATTAAATATTGAATTAGTCTTTTACTACTATATCCCATAGAAACGCATTCAGTAACATGTTCATAAATGGCAAAACAGACAGTCCAAAAGTGTATCATAAGGAATAAAGATTTACATATAAGAAAGCTCAGGAAATATTTTTGTGTTTTGAAAACATATTTAACCCCTTATTTTGTTGGCATAAAAAAGACCTTCAGGGTGAAAACCTTTTGGAGTGAAACGGAACACCATCGTGTTCGTGAGAGTCTCATCTTTCCATAGTGGGGTCATATTAGTTTGTAGCCCAAATGGTTCGGACACTACAGACAGAAGTTGGCACATCGTCAGGACTAAGTAATAGAGATCTACTGTTCCATGTAGAATTAATAGTGCTGTTCCATGTAGAAGTAATAGAGATCTACTGTTCCATGTAGAAGTAATAGAGATCTACTGTTCCACGTAGAAGAAATAGAGATCTACTGTTCCATATAGAAGTAATATAGATCTACTTTTCCATGTAGAAGTAATAGTGCTGTTCCATGTAGAAGTAATAGAGATCTACTGTTCTATGTAGAAGTAATAGAGATCTACTCTTCCATGTAGAAGTAATAGAGAATTACTGTTCCATGTAGAAGTAATAGAGATCTACCGTTCCATGTAGAAGTAATAGAGATCTACTGTTCCATGTAGAAGTAATAGAGATCTACTGTTCCATGTAGAAGTAATAGAGATCTACTGTTCCATGTAGAAGTAATAGAGATCTACTGTTCCATGTAGAAGTAATAGAGATCTACTGTTCCATATAGAAGTAATATAGATATACTGTTCCATGTAGAAGTAATAGTGCTGTTCCATGTAGAAGTAATAGAGATCTACTGTTCCATGTAGAAGTAATAGAGATCTACTGTTCCATGTAGAAGTAATAGAGATCTATTGTTCCATGTAGACGCAATAGAGATCTACTGTTCCATGTAGAAGTAATATAGATCTACTGTTCCATGTAGAAGTAATAGTGCTGTTCCATGTAGAAGTAATAGTGCTGTTCCATGTAGAAGTAATAGAGATCTACTGTTCCATGTAGAAGTAATAGAGATCTACTGTTCCATGTAGAATTAATATAGATCTACTGTTCCATGTAGACGCAATAGTGCTGTTCCATGTAGAAGTAATAGTGCTGTTCCATGTAGAAGTATTAGTGCTGTTCCATGTAGAAGTAATAGAGATCTACTGTTCCATGTAGAAGTAATATAGATCTACTGTTCCATGTAGAAGTAATAGTGCTGTTCCATGTAGAAGTAATAGAGATCTACTGTTCCATGTAGAAGTAATAGTACTGTTCCATGTAGAAGTAATATAGATCTACTGTTCCATGTAGAAGTAATAGAGATCTACTGTTCCATGTAGAAGTAATAGTACTGTTCCATATAGAAGTAATAGAGATCTACTGTTCCATGTAGAAGTAATAGAGATCTACTGTTCCATGTAGAAGTAATATCGATCTACTGTTCCATGCAGACACAATAGAGATCTACTGTTCCATGTAGAAGTAATATAGATATACTGTTCTATGTAGAAGTAATAGTGTTGTTCCATGTAGAATTAATAGAGATCTACTGTTCCATGTAGAAGTAATAGTGCTGTTCCATGTAGAAGTAATATAGATCTACTGTTCCATGTAGAAGTAATAGTGCTGTTCCATGTAGAAGTAATAGAGATATACTGTTCCATGTAGAAGTAATAGTACTGTTCCATGTAGAAGTAATAGAGATCTACTGTTCCATGTAGAAGTAGTATAGATCTACTGTTCCATGTAGAAGTAATAGAGTTCGACTTTTTCATGTAGAAGTCATAGTACTGTTCCATGTAGAAGTATTAGAGATCTATTGTTCCATGTAGAAGTAATAGAGATCTACTGTTCCATATAGAAGTAATAGAGATCTACTCTTCCATGTAGAAGTAATAGTACTGTTCCATGTAGAAGTAATAGAGATCTACTGTTCCATGTAGAAGTAATATAGATCTACTGTTCCATGTAGAAGTAATAGTGCTGTTCCATGTAGAAGTAATAGAGATCTACTGTTCCATGTAGAAGTAATAGAGATCTACTGTTCCATGTAGAAGTAATAGAGATCTACTGTTCCATGTAGAAGTAATAGAGATCTACTCTTCCATGTAGAAGTAATAGAGATCTACTGTTCCATGTAGAAGTAATAGAGATCTACTGTTCCATATAGAAGTAATAGTACTGTTCCATGTAGAAGTAATCGTACTGTTCTTTGGAGATTAGTTTCTGGATGTCTGCAGTCCCTCTCTTCTCTTAGTCCTCTTCTGTTAGTCCTCTTCTGTTAGTCCTCTTCTGTTAGTCCTCTTCAGTTAGTCGTCTTCTGTTAGTCCTCATCTGAACTAGATCAGAACGCTTTAAGACCTCTGCTGCCAGTTTTCTACAGCAGGAAAATAATCCTGCAGCAACAGGAAATGTGAACAATTATGTGGATTATAATTAATGGTCAGTTTTTGGAAGGGGTTGATACATTTTTCATAAAGGAAAATCAAGACTGAAATTTCAAAGAGGAAATTACAAACTTCCGAAGCCTTTTAAAACCTCAAATACACTACAAGTTTTAAATGTCTTGCAATGCAGGAAAGCAACAGGATGATCAAATTGAGATCCGACATCTGTATAGCAACTGAAAGATGTCAAATACTGCCATCGCTGGAATTGCATTAGTGTTGCTTTCTAATCATTAGCTGAACCAATAACCCGGCATGAGTAGTGTGGATGTGAAACCTCACCACCCAGACAGATCTGGCCATTTACATGACAGTTACCGGGACAACAAAAAACAACAACACCGTGTACTTGAATTCCCTTGATGATCAGCTTTTGGGCAGTGTTTCTAGTTTGTAGGGCTGTGACTATGAGGTGGCTAAAGAGACATCTGGAGAGGTAAATTTGGTCCTCTAATAGGTTCTGACTGGAGCCCAGGCTCCTCTGAGCCGTAGCTGTTCCAGGGGGCTGTCACTACCAAATGTCAACCAGACACCTCCCAGGTGACAAACACAACCAACAGGGTGAAGAGATTAGTCATGGTGACAGCACCCATTCTCCATCCTGCTTCTTCCATCCTCATCCCCCAGCCAGACAGGCCCCAGCCAGCGCCTCCTGTCCTTGTCTGTTGTTTCCGATCCACTCTCTTGTTTTGGAATCTGTCCTGGTTGATTTGGAGACATCCTTTGTTCACCATGCAGGGGTTCTCTCTCTCTGCAGCGTTAGGTTAACACTACCAATTCACTGTCCTGTCCTCCTATTAGATCGTCCGTAATGCTCCTGAGGGTACATCAGCAGGGGTTCCAGTCAGGGATGAAAGGACACAACTTCCTGGTCACAGATCTAGCAATTAAAGTAATGAGGCTGTGCAGTGCACATGGAAGTCAGGCCTGAGCTGGGCCTCAGCTACAGCGATGATGCTGACTGCTGACTTCCGAGCCAGTCCTCCCTCCCTCCCAATAGATCCTCAATCTGATCTGCTCAGTCGCAACCTCAGGCGTGGGCTGCTTGTGTCCTATCTCAGAGGGTGTCCTGTCTTTCTATTCCAGAGCTAAATGATCCCTTTCCTAGTGTTAGTCCTCCCACTCAGGGGTATTGGAACTGACATTCCTGTTGAAGAGGAGACATACAGGTTTTTTTTAAGGAAATGTGAGCACTTTTTTCTCCCTGCTGTGGGGTTGGATTGTAGTACGGTTGGGGAGCTCTGTCTTCAGAAGGTTTGTAAAAAAAGGCCAGTTGTGTGACAGTTTCAGATCAGACGTCTTTAATTCTGTGTGTCATTTCAGGCGTGATCCATCCGATGTGGTTCTTCCATCACTGAGATGGCTGGTGTATTGTTGTATACTGTACCAAAGAGACTTGTCACTGCGAGGTGTGCGCCACTCATGCAGACGGCACGTCTTCTTATCGTATCGTCTAAGCAGACAAAATCACAGGGCATCTTAATGATTGGAGTTTTACAGTACAGGCGGCTGCACTCCTAATGACTTGCCATCTCTCTGGTTTTACCATAAAGGAGTGATCCTGCGCAATTAGACTTAATGAAATATTAATGTATGGCACCTTCTCAGCTGTCCTCCTCGTAAATGAGCGCGCCACGCTTAATGCACACCCTGTTTGTATTATGGAGGCAGCCTGGCCCTTGTTTGTATTATGGAGGCAGCCTGGCCCCTGTTTGTATTATGGAGGCAGCCTGGCCCCTGTTTGTATTATGGAGGCAGCCTGGCCCCTGTTTGTATTATGGAGGCAGCCTGGCCCCTGTTTGTATTATGGAGGCAGCCTGGCCCCTGTTTGTATTATGGAGGCAACCTGGCCCCTGTTTGTATTATGGAGGCAGCCTGGCCCCTGTTTGTATTATGGAGGCAGCCTGGCCCCTGTTTGCCCCCCTGTTTGTATTATGGAGGCAGCCTGGCCCCTGTTTGTATTATGGAGGCAGCCTGGCCCCTGTTTGTATTATTGAGGCAGCCTGGCCCCTGTTTGTATTATGGAGCAGCCTGGCCCCTGTTTGTATTATGGAGGCAGCCTGGCCCCTGTTTGTATTATGGAGGCAGCATGACCCCTGTTTGTATTATGGAGGAAGGATTTCATGTTGGCAATTAGGGCTTTGCTCTGGCAAGCAACTGTAGCACAAGGCGGGGATAGGAGATAGAGGAGGGAGGTATACATTGGGTAGGAAAGGGGAGAGTTGCTTGTTGTTACACATTCGATGCTCCTCCCCTTGAATTCTCATCTTTATCCTGAACAACAAAAAAGGCATAGGGGGAGTTTATGCCAGCCTGAACAAGACAGGAAGTGGTCTTATACGGTTAGGTATATGTATTAGATTTATTCTGTATGTTAAAATAGAGTCTGACATCATAGCCAGGTCCAGCATATTCTTTTGCGTCGATCAATGATGAAACACCTTTCAATGTTTATTTTGGCTGTCCCCTTCAGCAGTTTTTTTCTTTCTTTATCTCTATATCTCTGTTTCTCTGTGAAGTTCAGACATTAAGCATCTGTTCAGACACAGCACATTCACAGATTAAGCATGCATCAACCACACATTACCAATTTCTTTCTTTTACCTTTTCTTGCCCTCGCACACACACACACACACACACACACACACACACACACACACACACACACACACACACACACACACACACACACACGCACATGCACCCCCCACACACACACACACACAGGTTTGCATATGACAGGCAGGGCCTGATGGGGTTACGGCTGTCCACGGTCTGAGCTAAAGCGAAGTGATGACAGAGTTTTGTTAAGCCGGGAACAAAGGAAAAGAGGGGTGCTGGGATGACATTGTCTGTGTGGATATAAGTGTTGTGACTGTTAGGGCTGGTGCAACCCAGCACTCTAGCAGGGTCATATTCATCAGACATCTACAGGGCATTTTCTTGTTGCTATGAGAGTTACTCATTAGGAGCCCATCTTTTTCCTTAGTTTTGAAAATTGTATTAACCATTTGTATTATTATTTTTAAAACATTTATAAAAAGAACATATACAGTTGAAGTCAGAAGTATATGTACACTTAGATTGGAGTCATTAAAACTAGTTTTTCAACCACTCCACAAATCTCTTGCTAACAAACTGTAGTTTTGGCAAGTCAGTTAGGACATCTACTTTGTGCATGACACAAGTCATTTTTCCAACAATTGTTTACAGACAGATTATTTGACATATAATTCACTGTATCACAATTCCAGTGGGTCAGAGGTTAACATACACTAAGTTGACTGTGCCTTTGAACAGCTTGGAAAATTCCAGAAAATGACATCATGGCTTTAGAAGCTTCTGAAAGGCTAATTGACATCATTTGAGTCAATTGGTGGTGTACCTGTGGATGTATTTATTTCCAAATGCCTGAAGGTACCACGTTCATCTACACAAACAATAGTACGCAAGTGTAAACACCATGGGACCACGCAGCCGTCATACCGCTCAAGAAGGAGACGCGTTCTGTGTCCTAGAGATGAACGTACTTTGGTGAGAAAAGTGCAAATCAATCCCAGAACAACACCAAAAGACCTTGTGAAGATGCTGGAGGAAACAGGTACAAAAGTATCTATATCCACAGTAAAACGAGTCATATATCAACATAACCTGAAAGGCCGCTCAGCAAGGAAGAAGCCACTGCTCCAAAACCGCCATAAAAGAGCCAGACTGCTGTTTGCAAAATTATGTGAAAATGATGTGGATATATTGAAGCAACATCTCAATACATCAGTCAGGAAGTTAAAGCTTGGTCGCAAATGGGTCTTCCAAATGGACAATGACCCCAAGCATACTTCCAAAGTTGTGGCAAAATGGCTTAAGCACAACAAAGTCAAGGTGTTGGAGTGGCCATCACAAAGCTCTGACCTCAATCCCATAGAAAATGTGTGGGCAGAACTGAAAAAGCGTGTGCGAGCAAGGAGGCCTACAAACCTGACTCAGTTACACCAACTCTGGTAGGAGGAATGGGCCAGAATTCACCCACCTTATTGTGGGAAGCCTGTGGAAGGCTACCCAAAACATATTACCCAAGTTAAACAATTTAAAGGCAATGCTACCAAATACTAATGAAGTGTATGTAAACTTCTGACCCACTGGGAATGTGATGAAAGAAATAAAAGCTGAAATGCATCATGATCTCTACTATTATGCTGACATTTCACATTCTTAAAATAAAGTGGTGATCTTAACTGACCAAAAACAGGGATTTTTTACTAGGATTAAATGTCAGAAAAAACAGAGTTTAAATGTATTTGGCTGAGGTGTATGTAAACTTCCGACTTCAACTGTATATTGTAGTGGAAGATTTTAGTGCTCATCAGACGAAAACCTACTTTGCTTGTTTCATCAGACCAGTTAACCTTGAAATCTCCTCTCTCATACAAAATGACACGTCATATGCCAGGTTTTCATTTTGAGAAAAGTCCCCATATGCATTTCAATGAGCTTTTCTTTCACAGATTCTCTCTTCCAGTTCCCACGCATTGGGGCCTAATCAGTTGTGCACCTTTATCTGGGGGTCTGTCTGTGTGTGAGAAGTCTCGTGCGTTGTCTTTGCGCAGGCCTAACTGTGTTTGCAGTGGGATTACGAGGGCTGGGGGGTTGTATGAGGGCTCGGGGGGCTAAGGGTGGCCGGGGGCTCGGGGACATGGGGTGACCGGGTAAAGGTAGCCATGGGAGGACCCCCTGATGGTGTGGAATGCTGGTCAGAGAAGGGTGGTGGTGGTGGTGGTGGGTGGGGGTGGGGGGGGGGGGGGGTCCAACACTCTGGAGATGGGACAGGTGATTTTGTGTGTCCTATCAGGCATCAAAGCTGTGACAGAGCTGACACTTGTAATACTACAGACCTCCTTGCCCCCCACCCTTTGGGGCTCAGCTGAGTTGTGAGTGCTGTGGGTGATAGCTATACTCCCCAATTTCAGCGTAGTTTATTTCTCCTAAACGGACATATGGTGTAGAGATGGATGCATTTTAAAAGGCCTCGCTATCCGATTTATTTCGAGTGAAATGTAATTTACATTTACATCTACGCGATTGCATTGACCAACTACAATTTTATTTTCAACGTGACAAACACCTTGTGTAAAGGCCGTTGTTTCCGTGTTGTAAGAGTAGTCCTCCAAGACAATGATACCTTTACGGCCTTGTTAATAGTAGCTGTTTGTTCTAATGGTGTGCTAATGCAGTTTAATGGGTAGTAAATCTAAACGTGTCATTTTCTTCATAGACAAATGATCTGCCAATTGGACTTGACTCATTATAGTATAGGACATCATCATACTGTATGTCACAGAAAAACAAAGACTCCAACTCAATGAGACAACGCATCCAAACCGACTCATTTGTCATTTACAATCAAAGTGGAAAAAGAGTTTGGCACAAAGACATTCCATTTCTATTTTGTGTGCTAATTCCCCCTTAGAGTCGAAGTAATCCTGCTGTGCGTCACACGGTGACATCAATTCGAATATTGAAAATCTCCCTGTGTGTTTGTGCTAGAGACTTACCGTTTATTGTTGTGGCTGCAACTCAATCCACTCTTTCCGACCAATATAAAGTGTTCACCTATTACATGACATGCGGCTTGTGAAAGCTGCCTTTTTCTACACATGCAGTCAAGAAAATCATCACAATGATGCATCTGTAAAACCCGAACCGTGTGATCTACAGCTGAACTCTCTGTCGCAGAGGTCTTCTTACAAAACCGATTGTCCAGACGGATGTCCAATGTGTTAATGTTAATGTGTTAGCTTAGTAGATAATCCATTCTAAGGGTTTAGCCCTATAGGGGAATTCACTCATTATCATTTCCACTGTAATTTTCAATGTTACCAACATATTCAAATAATGATTGACATATTTATTTTTTTAATGAATTTATTCATACTGTTTCATCATTATTCTACAATGTAGAACATGGTAAAAATAAAGAAAAACCCTTGAATGAGTAGGTGTGTCCAAACTTTTGACTGGTACTGTACATTCAGACAAATGATGCTGATTCATGATTTCGACTGGCTGAGAAAAGCTGCTAGACTGTCTCGTCCTGACTCCCAACACATGGGACAAGCTGGAAATAATGTCAATATTGAAGCAAAGTGGCAAGACAGACATCAAGGTTTATACAAATCTCCGCTGTTGAAACCAAATGTTAGTCGAAAAGAAATGGGAGATAATGTCTAGATGCTTTTTATAGTTGAGATCAAGTTTATAAATTGCCTGGCTGGGCTGATGAGATAGTGGATTGCGCAGTGAGATGGAATAGTGAATAGGTATTTCAACATCATAGCCTTAGCCGGTAGTAACTTGTGGAATAGACACGGACTGGAATGTGGTTTTAACCAATCAGCATCCAGGATTTGACTCACCGTTGTGTAATATGAATGATTAAATGTGTTACTTCTAAAAGCCTACCTCTGCCCCTCCCTTCCCTACAATGTAACATGTCTTTCCAACTCCTAAAGCGCCAAGCCCTTACATCCCAATGAGAAATTGTTGCACTCTTATCTTTGCACTTCATTGGCTGCTTCAGTGGGACTGTCCCCTGTATTTCATGTCTGGGTAGAGATTGGGAGTGTGGGGGTAGGGGGAGGTGGGCTGCAGAGCAGAGGAAGGGTACAGGTTGAGTCATGGTACCCGAGGTGTCCTTTTTTGTGCGGCCCGTCAAACGTGGTTAACATGAGCAGAGCAGAGAGCGGGCCGACCCATGGTGGAGGGAAGGGGGGGGTTCTCTTTCTACGTTTCTCTTTCTCTCTTTCCCTCCCTCCATCCTCCCTCCTGTTTCTCCTCTTGGCTCACAAGCCCCCTGTCATTGTTCTGTTCCATTATTTCCCCCCCAGGCACTTCTCAGTGTGTGGGTCAGGCGATAGCTGACAAGGTGCTTCAGAATGCTGGGAGCCCCCGTTAGACAGATTGTAGCTTAGCGGGTTGTAGCAGAACCCCTCAACCAGTGGGCAGTAAACCATAAGACAGTGTTAGTTACCCCCCCCATATCCTCTTTATTTGTCCTGTAAAGTACTAACAGAAACAGTTATACCTGTAAAACTAGAGTTTACAGGCTGCTCTCCCTTTGTTCAGATTTGCATAAAGGAGTGACGAAGTTTGAAAATAACCAGTATGAGTAATGCCACCTCTAAAGGAAAGTAGGAAATAGGAAATAGAGAGAGAGGGAACACGTCGAGGTTAGGGAGATGCTTCTGGTTGTGGAAAATGCTACTTGTTCTATCCATAAGACTGTTTCAGATCAACATGCTTGTTGTGCGATGAGATTCAGAAATCAAAAGTTTCTGTTCAAAATCAGATCAACCAAAAAAAATGAATGAATTTCATTCCAAAAGAACAAACACATAACGGACACCGCTGGTTTCTGATGACAGTCTAGTCTGTATAATGTGGATGATATAAGCCTCTGTTTGATTGGATTTGGCCTGTGTCTAAATAGGCCCTTGAGCCTGGCACGCAGCACCTGCCTACGGGGAGGTATGCAGTAATTTCATCACTCTAACAGGATTAGGTTGGGCTGTAATTGATTCATTTACAGTGAAGGGAGGTGACAGAGCCCCACAATCCAGCACTGACGCCATGTGTCAATTTTATTACATCAGCCAAGATGAACTTGAAAGGTTCCCTTTGTATTCACTCGTTGGCTGTTTGTGCCTCTCTCTATTCAACACAGGACATTGATAGGTGTTTTTTCTGTCTCTCTGTATTACCAGTTGGAACAAGGTAGCACATCTACAATGTACTGTATCTCCATTCATGTTTTATGCAATGGCTATGGCTAGGTATGAGGTGTGCTGAATCTTCCCCATTAATAGAATGGAAACTGTATCTAAATTACTTGTAGAAATAGATTGAAATACATTGAGATACAACTGAGGTTACCGAGGTTAATTGATGTTTCCCTGCCACCATCATCCTGCTTGTTAGATTGGGAGTGATTGTTTTTAATGAGCACACCAAACCTAAAGGCTAAGTTGATGATGAGGATTGTGGGTATCTGTCATGCATCTGTCTATCATCTTTGTGTGTGTGTGGTCGGTGTGTGTGTGTGGGGGGGCGGGGGGCATATCAAATCAAATCAAATCAAATTTATTTATATAGCCCTTCGTACATCAGCTGATATCTCAAAGTGCTGTACAGAAACCCAGCCTAAAACCCCAAACAGCAAGCAATGCAGGTGTAGAAGCACGGTGGCTAGGAAAAACTCCCTAGAAAGGCCAAAACCTAGGAAGAAACCTAGAGAGGAACCAGGCTATGTGGGGTGGCCAGTCCTCTTCTGGCTGTGCCGGGTGGAGATTATAACAGAACATGGCCAAGATGTTCAAATGTTCATAAATGACCAGCATGGTCGTATAATAATATAAGACAGAACAGTTGAAACTGGAGCAGCAGCACGGCCAGGTGGACTGGGGACAGCAAGGAGTCATCATGTCAGGTAATCCTGGGGCATGGTCCTAGGGCTCAGGTCCTCCGAGAGAGAGAAGGAGAGAATTAGAGAACGCACACTTAGATTCACACAGGACACCGAATAGGACAGGAGAAGTACTCCAGATATAACAAACTGACCCTCTATCCCTCTAGCCCTCTATCCCTCTAGCCCTAGCCTATGTTGGCGGGTAGAGGGGTAGAGGAATAGATGTATAGAGGGGTGGAAGGTGGGGGGTTGGAGGGGTAGAGGGGTGGAGTGGTAGATGGGTAGAGGGGTAGAGGGATAGAGGGATGGAGGGGTGGAGGGTTGGAGGGGTAGAGGGGTGGAGGGTAGAGAGATAGAGGGTAGAGGGATAGTGGGGTGGAGGGTAGAGGGATAGAGGGGAGAGGGATGGAGGGTAGAGGGTTGGAGGGTAGAGGTTAGAGGGCTAGAGGGTAGAGGGTAGAGGGTAGAGGGTAGAGGGTAGAGGGATAGAGGGATAGAGGGGTGGAGGGTAGAGGGATAGAGGGGTGGAGGGTTGGATGTGTAGAGGGATGGAGGGGTGGAGGGGTAGAGGGGTAGAGTTGTAGAGGGGTGGAGTGGGGTGCAGGGCAGGCCAGGCCGGGGGATTCCTCAGGCTAGATATCTGAGTCGGGAGTTTGGTCCCCATGTAAACCAGTTCACCTGAAAGTAATGGTCCCCATCCCAGAAGGGCCATGCGGAAAGACTCCTTCCCTCCTTCCCTCCCCTAGCCCCCTGTCTCCTGTCTGTGAATGAGCCTCGGAAAGCAAGCCCCCGTGCAGAACTAGGTGACCCATTGGGGAGGGCCTGCCTGCCGTGGGGAGGTGTGGGGGTGGAGGGGATGGAGGATGAGGGGGGCAGGTCGGGCCCCACGTCTCAGGAGGATCCTTTGTTTGCACGTCTGGGACATGAGTAGAAATGTGAAGATGTTGATATATGGCTTGGTTCATGCAATTTGGAATAGAAGCACAGAAGTGGAACGGTGTTGGTTAGTTTGTATAGGGACGTTTGAGGTTCTACTTTAGGTGGTGGTGTTGTTTCAATTGTAAATTATATACTCAAGATTTCTTCACGTAAATGCTAATGATATGATGTTTTCTTCTCTACGTGATTATGTTGAATCAAATGAAAGATGCTACAATATTGCTCCACATTGATAATTGCTGCCACCCTCTCCCTGTCATATGCATGTGTGGATAACAATGCGCCACAATTCACTCTGAGTTTAAATCTAGGTTAAATGCAAATTGATCCCAGTGATACCAGACAATAATTACAATGTTACTTTATGTGTACGTGCACTAGACCAGAAGATAATTCATTAAGACCTGGATCTGTCTACTGTGGAGTGGGCTCTCCAGTCAGTCACCATTCAAGTCAATAGAATAAAGTAATTATTTGAGCCCCTCTGCTTGCTGTACAACAACAACACACACAAAGGCCTTTTTATTATAAAAGACTTGGAAATGTAGAAGCAACTGAATTTTCCCTGTAGACTGAGATATTATAGGACGTGTCACAGAACAATATGAGGCAGTTTCAAATGACAATGGGGACAGCTTTACAAGACGTCTCTTAAATAAAACAATACTTGTTTTCGTTTTGTATTGATGGGGAATACAATTTTGACCAGATAAAATGCTAGTATTTCACAGTAAACAAATTGACAAAAGACTTTCAGCACGTATATATAGGGAAGGACCCTCAACAAGCACAGCACTTACACAAATGACTGATGATTGGCTGAGAGAAATTGATGAAACAACTGATTGTAGGGGCTGTCTTGTTAGACGTCAGTGCAGTGCTTTTGACATTATCGATCGTAGTAACAACACCATACACGTCAGCTACTACAACGACTGAAATTAATGCAACACTTAACAAAGAGCTGCAGTTGGTTTCGGAATAGGTAGCATGTAATAAGATAGTTCTAAATATTTCCAAAACCAAAAACATTGTATTTGGGGCAAATCATTCACTAAACCCGAAACCTCAACTACATCTCGTAATGAATAATGTGGAAATTGAGCAAGCTGAGGTGACTAAACTGCTTGGAGTAACCCTGGATTGTAAACTGTCATGGTCAAAGCATATTGATACAACAGTAGCTAAGATGGGAAGAAGTCTGTCCATAATAAAGCGCTGCTCTTAACAACACAGGTTTTGTCACACCTGGACTACTGTTCAGTCATGTGGTCATTTGCAACAAAGAGGGACCTGGGGAAATTGCAGTTGGATCAAAACAGGGCAGCACGACTGGCCCTTAAATGTACATGGGGAGCTAACATTAATGACATGCATGTCAGTCTCTCATGGCTCAAATTGGAAGAGAGATTGACTTCCTCATTACTTGTTTTTGTAAGAGGTGTTGACAAGCTGAAGGTACCGAGCTGTCTTTTTTTACGTGTTATTTCTTACATTGGTACCCCAGGTAATCTTAGGTTTTATTACATACAGTCAGGAGGAACTATTGGATATAAGAGCAACGTCAACTCACCATCATTACGATCAGTAATACGACTTTCCCGAAGCGGATCCTCTGTTTGCTCACCACCCAGGACAATGGGATCACAGGACAATTGGATCCCAGCCGACGAACCAAAACAATGACTCCGTAAAAGGGGCAGATGAGGCGGTCTTCTGGTCAGGCTCCGGAGACGGGCACATCGCGCACCGCTCCCGAGCATACTACTCGCCAATGTCCAGTCTCTTGACAACAAGGTAGATGAAATCCGAGCAAGGGTAGCATTCCAGAGAGACATAGAGACTGTAACGTTCTTTGCTTCACGGAAACATGGCTCACTCGAAACACGCTATCGGAGTCGGAGTCTAGTTCCTTCACGCATCTCGCCGACAGAAACAAGCATATTTCTGGTAAGAAGAAGGGTGGGGGTGTATGCCTTATGATTAACTAGACATGGAATCTCTTCGATCATAATCACAGCCACATATATTCCCCCCCAAGCAGACACATCAATGGCCCTGAACAAACTTATTTTGACTCTATGTAAACTGGAAAGCACATATCCTGAGGCTGCATTCATTGTAGCTTGGGATTTTAACAAGGCTAATCTGAAAACAAGACTCCCCAAATTTTATCAGCATATTGATTGTGCAACCAGGGCTGGTAAAACCCTGGATCATTGTTATTCTAACTTCCGCTACGCATATAAGGCCTTTGATGATCATCAGAATGCACTCCCAGGAATCCCAGTTCCATAATAAATGTTTGTTTTGTTTGATAAAGTCCATCATTTATGTCCAAATACCTCCTTTTTGTTTGCGCGTTTAGTTCACAAATCAATATTCACGACCCGCAGGCCAGACGAAAAGTCAAAAAGTTCCTTTACATTTTGTAGAAACATGTCAAACGATGTATAGAATCAAACCTTAGGATGTTTTTAACATAAATCTTCAATAATGTTTCAACAGGAGAATTCCTTTGTCTTTAGAAATTGATTGGAATGCACACAGGCCTAACTGAGCTCATGACATTCTACCAGACCTCTTACTCAATCAGCTCTTATTCTCTCCTCCTTTACAGTAGAAGCCTGAAACAAGGTTCTAAAGACTGTTGACATCTAGTGGAAGCCTTAGGAAGTGAAATATGACCTAGACACTGTATATTGGATAGGCAAAGACTTGAAAATCTACAAACCTCAGATTTCCCACTTCCATTCAAACAGTTTTAGAAATATGCATATCGCAGCTTCTGGGCCTGAGTAGCAGGCAGTTTACTCTGAGCACCTTATTCATCCAAGCTACTCAAAACTGCTCCCAGCCATAAGAAGTTAAACGTGTTAACCCTCGCAAGGCTGCAGGCCCAGACGACATCCCCAGCCGCGTCCTCAGAGCATGCGCAGACCAGCTGGCTGGTGTGTTTACGGACATAATCAATCAATCCTTATCCCAGTCTGCTGTTCCCACATGCTTCAAGAGGGCCACCATTGTTCCTGTTCCCAAGAAAGCTAAGGTAACTGATCTAAACGACTACCGCCCTATAGCACTCACTTCCATCATCATGAAGTGCTTTGAGAGACTAGTCAAGGACCATATCACCTCCACCCTACCCAACACCCTAGACCCACTCCAATTTGCTTACCGCCCCAATAGGTCCACAGACGATTCAATCGCAACCACACTGCACACTGCCCTAACCCATCTGGACAAGAGCAATACCTATGTGAGAATGCTGTTCATCGACTACAGCTCAGCATTTAACAACATAGTTCCCTCCAAACTCGTCATCAAGCTCGAAACTCTGGGTCTCGACCCTGCCCTGTGCAACTGGGTACTGGACTTCCTTATGGGCCGCCCCCTGGTGGTGAGGGTAGGTAACAACATCTCAACCCCTCTGATCCTCAACACTGGGGCCCCACAAGGGTGCGTTCTGAGCCCTCTCCTGTACTCCCTGTTCACCCATGACTGCGTGGCCATGCACGCCTCTAACTCAATCATCAAGTTGGCGGACGACACTACTGTGGTAGGCTTGATTACCAACAACGACGAGACGGCCTACAGGGAGGAGGTGAGGGCCCTGGGAGCGTGGTGTCAGAAAAATAACCTCACACTCAACGTCAACAAAACAAAGGAGATGATCGTGGACTTCAGGAAACAGCAGAGGAAGCACCCCCTTATCCACATCGACGGGAAAGTAGTTGGTCCACCCACCCATTGGTCCACCCACACAGACAGCGTGGTGAAGAAGGCGCAGCAGCGCCTCTTCAACCTCAGGAGGCTGAAGAAATTCGGCTTGTCACCAAAAGCACTCACAAACCTTTACAGATGCACAATCGAGAGCATCCTGTCAGGCTGTATCACCGCCTGGTACGGCAACTGCTCCGCTCAGAACCGTAAGGCTCTCCAGAGGGTAGTGAGGTCTGCACAACGCATCACCGGGGGCAAACTACCTGCCCTCCAGGACACCTACACCACCCGATGTCACAGGAAGGCCATAAAGATCATCAAGGACAACAACCACCCGAGTCACTGCCTGTTCACCCCGCTATCATCCAGAAGGCGAGGTCAGTACAGGTGCATCAAAGCTGGGACCGAGAGACTGAAAAACAGCTTCTATCTCAAGGCCATCACTGACTGTTAAACAGCCATCACTAACATTGAGTGGCTGCTGCCAACATACTGACTCAACTCCAGCCACTTTAATATTGGAAAAATTGATGTAATAAATGTATCACTAGCCACTTTAAACAATGCCACTTTTATATGTTTACATACCCTACATTACTCATCTCATATGTATATACTGTACTCGATACCATCTACTGCATCTTGCCTATGCCGTTCTGTACCATCACTCATTCATATATCTTTATGTACATATTCTTCATCCCTTTACACTTGTGTGTATAAGGTAGTAGTTGTGGAATTGTTAGGTTAGATTACTCGTTGGTTAATACTGCATTGTCGGAAATAGAAGCACAAGCATTTCGCTACACTCGCATTAACACTCGCATTAACATCTGCTAACCATGTGCATGTGACCAATAACATCTGCTAACCATGTGTATGTGACCAATAACATCTGCTAACCATGTGCATGTGACCAATAACATCTGCTAACCATGTGTATGTGACCAATAACATCTGCTAACCATGTGTATGTGACCAATAACATCTGCTAACCATGTGCATGTGACCAATAACATCTGCTAACCATGTGTATGTGACCAATAACATCTGCTAACCATGTGTATGTGACCAATAACATCTGCTAACCATGTGTATGTGACCAATAACATCTGCTAACCATGTGCATGTGACCAATAACATCTGCTAACCATGTGTATGTGACCAATAACATCTGCTAACCATGTGCATGTGACCAATAACATCTGCTAACCATGTGTATGTGACCAATAACATCTGCTAACCATGTGTATGTGACCAATAACATCTGCTAACCATGTGTATGTGACCAATAACATTTCATTTGATTTGATACATGTTTCAAAATGATGATCTCCAAATGGATCATTATTCTCTTTTAAATATTTCTCTATTTTTCCGGGCGTCTTTTTCTTTTCGGCTTTGACTGTCTGTGAAAAGCAGGTAAGGAGAAATACGGCACACACACGCACACACAAACACACACACACACACACACACACACACACACACACACACACACACACACACACACACACACACACACACACACACACACACACACACACAGTCTGTTGATGGTTTTCACAGTAAGATGTCCTTGAGACTTGATTACAAGCAGTTTGCTGACACTTTATTTCTTGGGGGTTTTGTTGACCTTGTTGCTATGCTATAGGTTCTGTTTCCATTTCTCAGAACAGACATGAACTAACATAGCAGATTGTTCAAGGTGAACTGTCTCCTCTGAACCTTTTTATATTCTGTATATACTGTATATCCACTAAGGCTACTTTTCTCTTCCCTGTTTTAACCACCATTTTACCACAGTTTGTTTGAATGAAAGAATAGCTATTTTAGAATAAATTGCCTCGTATTATGTTAAATTAATATACCTGTACATAGACGGTGTAGAACAACGTAGTATTTTATTGACAACGGGTCACAAACTATTCTGCCGTTAAAGAGAGCCAGGTGGCCTGAAAGCAAAATAACATTTTAAAAAAACAACAACTATATTTTCGATCATCATGAATGTTTAACTAGTCTAATAAAATCTCCTGCGTTAGCTGGTGCTCTCAAGCAGAGCAACAATATATCCTTCCACCTGAGGGAATGCAAAGATATCAACCTCCTCTCTCTCTCTCTCTCTCTCTCTCTCTCTCTCTCTCTCTCTCTCTCTCTCTCTCTTAGATATTAACGTGGCCAAGCATGCATTCTAACAAACAGAATTCTGGGGATTTTCATTATTCATCCCGATAAATATGTTGGAATCTGTTCCCTAGTTGCGGAGGAAGGGAGTTCAGAACTTCAGACTAGAACTACATTCCTATGGGAGCATGATACTGATTACACCGCTCCAACATAAAACAGAATTGAATTGAAAGTGAACATATCGACTTTGTGTTTAAATACAGTATCTAGAAGTTAGCCCCATAAAGAAACATGTTTAAATTACCGTATCTCATAATGTGGTAGTTATTAACATGATGGCATTGACATATGAGGAAGTGAAGTTTCCACAAGAATTGACATGACTGGCTATTTGAGAGACGTGCTGATAGAAGTGAAGTCAGCTCTGACGGAGGAACGGGACATTATGTTAATTTGAGAGCACTATCAGCAAGGACTTCTAGATAATAGGTAAGCGGGTCGTAGGACTCTTTACTCTCAGTCTGTTGCCTGTGTAGAGTGAATTGGTTAAAGTAATGTGATTGTGAAACGCTCTGTGGTCTGTTACTCCGGGCCAGTGTGTGTCTGATACTACAACCATGGGCAACAAGAGTTTCTTGTCACCTCTTCAACAGCAACTATGTTCTTTACTTACAGAATTAAATTTTCCTTGAGACTTTAAGATTTATGTTGAAGTGCCCCCCCCTTTCACACTTTTCACACTTAGAATCATAGGGATCAGCCCAGGGAAGGATTGAAGTGAGTGATATTGAACAATCTGAGGGGTTTGCTTCATGACTAATTGGTTGAGGAAGCATCGAGAAAGGAACAATATAAGGGTCCTCCTCACGTTTATTTTGGAGTGCAACTAGAGTGTGACTCAAGAGGGAACACGAAAGGCTTGCTATTAAAGGATTAAAAATGGCCCTGTGGTATCGGGCCTACACGCTGGCTGGGCTGCTGACAGGGGCGAGATGGTTTATCCCCCCTTCGCCCTCCTGGGCTTTCAGTCGATGAGTGATACATCTTTGAATGGCAGCGAACGCGAGAGGGAATGTTCGATGTAATCTAGTCGTAATAGAACCATTTACTGGCCTATTTACTCCTGGCCTGTCATACACACACACACACACACACACACACACACACACACACACACACACACACACACACACACACACACACACACACACACACACACACACACACACACACACACACACACACATTCTCTGACCCCAAGGTAACATTCATACCAGTTCCCTGGGAAGACGAGAGCATGTGTAAAGATGGGGGTATGAAGTTGGGCCTGGCTAAAGGAGGAACCATGCTTGCATGAGTCAGGAATGGGCGACAGTTTGCTTCTATTTGAGTCGCACCTCATCCCATCTGTCTGGCATCTGGTTCTAATCAGCTGGCCACTTCCCTGGGCCTTTAACAGCCTCCCAACAACTCCCCCCAACACAGACACACACACCTCCTCACTGGGTGACCACAGCTGTAACAACACCTGGGGCCCCCACAGAGGTGCCGAACACAGATTAGGGTCAGGCCTGAGGAGCACGGAGAACAGAAACCATGCGGCCCGTCGTTTTGAGAAGAACCCTGTAATGAGTCTAAGCCTGCGAGGAACTGACTGGGAACATCGTCTTACCACCCATCTGGTGGTTCATCTTATGGAGGAAGACAAGGACATACAACTTGATTGATCAAAGTGAACAAAGCAGATTCTTGAAGTTGTTATGATTCTATTTGACTCTGATAAAACCTTTCAAACCGAGCCATTTTTGTCTTCCAACTTTAGCATCCTGCCAAGTTTTTTGCGGACTTTTCTTTATGTCTGAAAGGTATCGATGGCAAGAAGAAGCCTTTACTTTTATATCCACCAACCAACCTAGTCATGATGGCGGTAAAGTTCTGCCTAAGGCTTAGTACGACATCTTGTCGTAATGCTGAGGCAGCATTGGCACGCACTGCGCTCTTAAGCTCTACGATGGTTGCTAGGCAACGCCCGTTAACCATCCTCCTGCCAGCTGTAAACTTGGCGAGGCATGTCACCTCAACCCATCACTTCGCGGTGCCCAACACATGCACTGATTTCTTAACCACAGTTGGATGTGTCCCATACAGAATTAATGTGAGAATAAATATCACTGAATGACGAGAATACTGGAATAAAGTAGGCTAATGCAATTAAAGGCATCAAAATTACTGAAACTCCCAAAGTCATCACGTTCATTGATTTCAGACAAGCGTAGGGACTCACCTTGATAAATCAATCAATGTCAGTTTTTCTTTTCATTGAATCTCCATTTGGATATTGATTAGGCTACAATTAGGCTGTGGAAATGTTAGCTAAGTTGAGGTGAGTGCTGCTCACGATCAAATGAGTGGAGGTGGAATAGCTCATCTATTCGTTGGCTCATCTATCACTGATCATAAACATTTACCATGCTATAATGTAGCCTGAATCACTGATCATAAACATTTTGCATGCTATAATGTAGCCTGAATCACTGATCATAAACATTTAGCATGCTAAAATGTAGCCTGAATCACTGATCATAAACATATAGCATGCTATAATGTAGCCTAAAAAGTGACCCAAAAATGAAAACTAGGCACTTTTCCTGGTGTAGCCTAATTCACCCCCTTTATATCAGACTTGTTCTAACTAAAACTATAAAGCTGCATAATACATATTATTAGTTTTCTGCATGACTAAGGATTATTTTTGTTCAGTTTGATAATGTAAACATGCTCATTAGTTAGCTAGCTATCTAGCTAATGTTAGCTAGCTAGCTAGCTAATGTTAGCTTGCTAACACTTAATGAAATGAATGGGGTTGTAAGTGCAGCACAATGCACACAACAATAAATGCTTTACCAAACTAACTATCTAGCAAGATGATGAAGAAATAATGTAATTCACTCTCCATTATTTCATACTGCCAGTGCCAGCTCGCTTGCTGGCTAATGCTAGCTAAATGGTTTGCAGTGCCAGCTCGCTTACTGGCTAATGCTAGCTAAATGGTTTGCAGTGCCAGCTCGCTTGCTGGCTAATGCTAGCTAAATGGTTTGCAGTGCCATTTGGCACAACATAGCCAGCAACTACTCAACCGACTCTCAACCGCTAACAGGCAGCTGCTTCATTCAAAAACAATTCATTCGGGATTTAATTATAATGGTACTAGCCATGTTAGTTGTCTAGTTGTGCCTAGCTGGTTAGTATTAACAAGGGCTTACTTCACATTCTAGCTAGCTAGCAACAACATTAGTGCAGCTTGCTAGTTGTCTTACATTAGCTACTGCCACCTTGGGCCCGGAGAATTTAAACGAAACAAATCAGTAAAAACTGTTCCTTGTGAAACAACAAAAAGTTAAACTGGCGACACTTTGGGTAGAGGTGCTAAGTACCTATCGGCAGTCAGATGTCTTGGTGTGTCTGACTCTTAATAGAGATAGTTAGCTCAAGCCCTGTATTGTCTGCCAACTGTGCCCTGAACAAAAGGACCAATGTTTATTAACAGACCCTGCTATGTTCAAGGAAGCCCAGACCGACCCTCTTTTCCTCAGTATGAACCTGATCGTCAGGCTTATACTGTGTAGATTAGCGGGTAACTAAGACAGAATCAGGTAAACTCACTTTCAGTGTATTCATATCTGTTTATTTGTTGTGACTTGAAGTAGCTTTTTCTTTCGCTAGTGTATTTTGATTTCATCTATATTTTACTTACTGGTTGAAATGGTAAAGACTACAATTGGGTAGACTTTAGTTCCAAACCAGTTATGTTAATCATTGTGGGTTCAAAAACCCACAACTTGGTGGAAGCCAGCTATCTGAAGAGACATGGAGGAAAGAGGCTAGGAAGGTTGGATCGGGTCATGTGATACAAGGAGTTGCTACTTTTCTAGTGTGTGCACAATTTATCCCCTCCCCCTGAGATGTTTCCAAAATGGACAAGCGCTATGAGGGACAGGTGACTCGTGACTTGCTTCGGATTGTCACCTCAATCTAGTCTGGGTGTTGACACAATGTCAGAGTGATGCAGAAAGGAAAGAGGAGGACAGGCAAGGTAAAACATCAGGCTCATGTACAGTATGCATGTTGCCTGCTTGTTCCCATCGATTACTCATTTAGTCAGGAGTGTGCTTTGAAGCTGCCTTCATGTGGTCTTATCAATGGATCGTCCTGTACTTCCCAGATCTTTATTTTTGCATGGTGCCCCTTTACACAGCATATAACAGCTACCATTTTAGAGCTTCCATGTTCTTAGCCACCCATGTCCTTTACTGGATGGTGAAACACATTTTTGGAGCTTGTCCTTGAATTGATCTCCACCTGGGTTCTGTAGACACAGGCCCAAATACAATAAGGACGTAAAAAAAATAAAAGTGTTAATTAAAGAATAGTGTTCCCACCATGGGTCCTGTTGCTGTCCTCTATGTTGCCTTGCTTACAGGACAACCTGTGACCCAGAAGGAATTGCTACAAAAAATGCTAAAAGCACGAGCTGTTAAATTCCGCACCTGTGACAGGGTGAAATAACTCGCAGTTACTCATTCAGACACTTTTCACTTTTTCTAAGTCGCCTTGTCCAACTGCTTCAGAATCAGATTGTGTGGTATTTCAATTCTACACTGACTTCTCTGGCAGCTCAGCTCGAGACAACGTAAGACTTTGGACACAAATCCTTTTGGCATCAGGTGGTAGGCCTAGATGTGAGACAGGAAGTGTTACCGCTGGATCTGGGATCACACAGCTGGGCCAAGATCATCCAGCTTGAGCCTTTTAGAAAATATTGGAATTACTGGGATCGGCAATATTTGATTTAACCAGGGAATCCCATTGAGGTCAGAATACCTCTTTCCCAAGAGAGACCTTGCTAATATCCTCCACCTTTATCCACCTATCTTTTGATTATGATTATTATAGTAGTTTGTCTTTAAATGTTATCTGGCCCAGTTTGATTCATTCAGTCAGTGCGTCTGTCTTTGTGTCCTTCGCCTATATCAGGCATACAGCTAGGCAGCTTTCCTGCCCTAGGCGGAAGTGGGATACCTCATAGGAAGGCGGCACAAATGGTGAGCACATCACAGTAACACTGGGCTCATTGTGCCTGCACCACACCCCCTCCTCTCTCCACCAACACCCCCTCCTCTCTCCCCTATTCCCCTTTACCGCGCTCCATGTCCCCCCAGCTCTTATTGTCAAAGAATGATGCACCAGTACTCTCTCTTCTCTCTTCTCTCCTCTCCTCTCCTCTCCTCTCCTCTCCTCTCCTCTCCTCTCCTCTCCCTCTCCTCTCCTCTCCTCTCCTCTCCTCTCCTCTCCTCCTCTCCTCTCCTCTCCTCTCCTCTCCTCGCCTCTCCTCGCCTCTCCTCTCCTCTCCTCTCCTCTCCTCTCCTCTCCTCTCCTCTCCTCCTCCTCTCCTCTCCTCTCCCCTCCCTCGCCTCGCCCTCGCCTCTCCTCTCCTCCTCTCCTCTCCTCTCCTCTCCTCTCCTCTCCTCTCCTCTTATTCAGCTTGTTAAGGCTACAGCTCTGCCATGACAATCAGAGGACATTGCACAGGGGAGTTGCAAGAATGGAAGCATAGGTTAGGTGAAATGCTCTGCTAAGGTTACTGTTCAGCAGTAATTCCAGTGCTTAACCATGTCATTATGTTAGCACCCTTATGTCAAAACATGATTTTTAAGGTCAAATGCTATCAGGGTAATAAAATACATTTGGATGCTTGCTGTGAGAGAGAGAGAGAGAGCAATGGAGAGCCAGCAGGATAAGTCTACATTGTTTGGGAGTGGTAGTGGGGGGCAATTCATAAGTCATTTATTTGATTTGTTTTATCCCCCAGCCTTCCGATCCACTTGACTGGAAAGTTGTGCCTTGGGGACTGAACGCTTGTCAGTTCCCCTCACCTCAGCCTGGCTAGAGACATCGACGGTGTAGAATGGGAACAGGGGACAAATTACCCACACTGGGCCCGGAGGTCGGTGACAGTAAGGGGTCGTTTTCCCAGGTCACATGGAGGATGCACACATCTGTCACTCCAAAGGTGGCACCGCAGGGCAAAGTGCTCTGATCTAGGACAGGCCACATCCATTAGAATTGACATACAGCGTGTACCTCATTTCCTGTTTATCCTTCATCCTTATTTACCGGGTATTACTGTCACAGAGAAGGGGAGAGGAGGGTGTCGTATCAGACTGTCTATCTCTTTGAGGCTTATTGACGTTTTCAGTAAATGTTATTTCTATGGTGTCATACTCATCATTTTTGCAAATTCATAAAAAATAAAATAAAAATGAAATATGACATTTACATAAGTATTCAGACCCTTTACTTGGTACTTTGTTGAAGCACCTTTGGCAGTGATTACAGCCTTGAGTCTTCTTGGGTATGATGCTACAAGCTTGCCACACCTGTATTTGGGGAGTTTCTCCCATTCTGCCATGCAGATCCTCTCAAGATCTGTCGGGTTGGATGAGTAGTGTTGCTGCACAGCTATTTTCAGGTCTCTCCAGAGATGTTTGATCAGGTTCAAGTCTGGACTCTGGCCTGGACACTCAAGGACATTCAGAGGATTGTCCCAAAGCCACTCTTGCGTTGACTTGGCTGTGTGCTTAGGGTTGTTGTCCTGTCAGACGGTGAACATTCGCCTCAGTCTGAGGTCCTGAGCTCTCTGGAGCAGGTTTTCATCAAGGATCTCTCTGTACTTTGCTCCGTTCATCCTTTCATCAATCCTGACTAGCCTCTCAGTCCCTGTCACTGAAAAACATACCCACATACCCTCGTGTGTGTGTGTGCGTGTGTGTGTGTGTATGTGTGTGTGTGTGTGTCACAGGGTCAAACGACTGGCTGCCAAGATACCAAACTCACTTTCAAGCTTGACATTTTTACCTGAAAAGAAAACAAGTGCATTCTGTGCACTTTTCATGGTCGAACCTTTTGACGCTTTGAGATGTTATACTGGATCACCCTATACAGTAGGCCTTGAAGCACCTACTGTTTCATCCTATGTGAGTGAAGGGTGTCGGAAAGCATGACTGCTGGTCAGAAAGTATCACTGCTGGTCGGAAAGTATGACTGCTGATCAGAAAGTATGACTGCCGGTCAGAAAGTATGACTGCTGGTCAGAAAGTATGACTGCTGATCAGAAAGTATGACTGCTGGTCAGAAAGTATGACTGCTGATCAGAAAGTATGACTGCTGGTCAGAAAGTATGACTGCTGGTCAGAAAGTATGACTGCTGGTCAGAAAGTATGACTGCTGATCAGAAAGTGTGACTGCTGGTCAGAAAGTATGACTGCTGATCAGAAAGTGTGACTGCTGGTCAGAAAGTATGACTGCTGGTCAGAAAGTATGACTGCTGGTCAGAAAGTATGACTGCTGGTCAGAAAGCATGACTGCTGGTCAGAAAGTATGACTGCTGGTCAGAAAGCATGACTGCTTGTCAGAAAGTATGACTGCTGATTGGAAAGTATGACTGCTGGTCGGAAAGTATGACTGCTGATCAGAAAGTATGACTGCTGGTCAGAAAGTATGACTGCTGGTCGGAAAGTATGACTGCTGATCAGAAAGTATGACTGCTGGTCAGAAAGATATGACTGCTGGTCGGAAAGTGCTGGTCGGAAAGTATGACTGCTGATCAGAAAGTATGACTGCTGGTCAGAAAGTATGACTGCAGATCAGAAAGTATGACTGCTGGTCGGAAAGTATGACTGCTGATCAGAAAGTATGAGTGCTGGTCAGAAAGTATGACTGCTGGTCGGAAAGTATGACTGCTGATCAGAAAGTATGACTGCTGGTCAGAAAGTATGACTGCTGGTCAGAAAGCATGACTGCTGGTCAGAAAGTATGACTGCTGGTCAGAAAGTATGACTGCTGGTCAGAAAGTGTGACTGCTGGTCAGAAAGTATGACTGCTGGTCAGAAAGCATGACTGCTGGTCAGAAAGTATGACTGCTGGTCAGAAAGCATGACTGCTGGTCAGAAAGTATGACTGCTGATCAGAAAGTATGACTGCTGGTCGGAAAGTATGACTGCTGATCAGAAAGTATGACTGCTGGTCAGAAAGTATGACTGCTGGTTGGAAAGTATGACTGCTGGTCAGAAAGTATGACTGCTGGTCAGAAAGTACGACTGCTGATCAGAAAGTATGACTGCTGGTCGGAAAGTATGACTGCTGATCAGAAATGACTGTGGTCGGATGACTGCTGGTCAGAAAGTATGACTGCTGGTCGGAAAGCATGACTGCTGATCAGAAAGTATGACTGCTGGTCAGCAAGTATGACTGCTGGTCAGAAAGCATGACTGCTGGTCAGAAAGTATGACTGCTGGTCAGAAAGTATGACTGCTGATCAGAAAGTATGACTGCTGGTCGGAAAGTATGACTCCTGATCAGAAAGTATGACTGCTGGTCAGAAAGTATGACTGCTGATCAGAAAGTATGACTGCTGGTCAGAAAGTATGACTGCTGGTCAGAAAGTATGACTGCTGCCTTGGCCTGCTCTTTAGTCATACCACCATGTAAAGCTGGAGCAGTGTTTGGCCAAACTGACCCCCTCAGCAAAAGCAGCAGTTTCATTACTCCAAACTGTGTTTTCCAGGAAATGTACCAGCTTCGCAACATGCCAAATGTGGTGTTTGTCTGGTCGACAGGGAGAGGAACTATAGTGTCGAATTTGAAGCAATACACAGTGTTTGTGTGTGTGTGTGTGTGTGTGTGTGTGTCTGTGTGTGTGTGTGTGTGTCTGTGTCTGTGTGTTAGTGTGTGTACGTGTGCGTGCATGCCCCTGTGTGTTTGTGTGTGAGCGAGCACCCTTGTGTGTACGCTCCCATATTGCAGTGTGTGATGATGAAGTTGAAGCCATCAGTGGTAATTAAAGGCCTGGTCCCTCGTTAGGATCAGGGAGTGGCCAATCTAGAATATTCATTAGGCAGGGTGCATGTATTATCTTTGTCATGATTCATCCCGGGATAATTGCAAATGCTGTCATACAAGTAATCTGTAACCCCCCCCGCCTTAAATCCCTTAAACTGGATGCATCCGAAATGGCACCCTGTTCCCTACATAGTGCACTCTGTTTGACCAGAGCCCTATGGGCCTGTTCCCTATATAGTGCACTTTGTTTGACCAGAGCCCTATGGGCCTATTCCCTATATAGTGCACTCTGTTTGACCAGAGCCCTATGGTCCTGTTCCCTATATAGTGCACTCTGTTTGACCAGAGCCCTATGGGCCTGTTCCCTATATAGTGCACTCTGTTTGACCAGAGCCCCTATGGGCCTGTTCCCTATATAGTGCACTCTGTTTGAAAAGAGCCCTATGGTCCTGTTCCCTATATAGTGCACTCTGTTTGACCAGAGCCCTATGGGCCTGTTCCCTATATAGTGCACTCTGTTTGACCAGAGCCCTATGGTCCTGTTCCCTATATAGTGCACTCTGTTTGACCAGAGCCCTATGGGCCTGTTCCCTATATAGTGCACTCTGTTTGACCAGAGCCCCTATGGGCCTGTTCCCTATATAGTGCACTCTGTTTGACCAGAGCCCCTATGGGCCTGTTCCCTATATAGTGCACTCTGTTTGACCAGAGCCCTATGGTCCTGTTCCCTATATAGTGCACTCTGTTTGACCAGAGCCCTATGGGCCTGTTCCCTATATAGTGCACTCTGTTTGACCAGAGCCCTATGGTCCTGTTCCCTATATAGTGCACTCTGTTTGACCAGAGCCCTATGGGCCTGTTCCCTATATAGTGCACTCTGTTTGACCAGAGCCCCTATGGGCCTGTTCCCTATATAGTGCACTCCGTTTGACCAGAGCCCTATGGGACAAATGGTCCCATTTGGGACACATCCACCGTCTTCACAGTGCTGCTTATTATCCTCCTTCCCCTTATTACTGAACAGATGATTCCTGTTATGGCACTGTGTACGAGGGATTTTGTTTTTTTCTGTGTCAGAAAGGTCTCATATAGCTGAGTTATTTTACATTTCAAACAGCCTTATGAAGACTTGAAACAGAAATTATAATGTATTTTTTTTTGCTTCGAGATCTGAAAGGGTCATGTTGATTTTGAAATCATCATGACCCTTCCCATCACCCCTCCTCTTCTCTCTTGTTCCACTCCCACCATACTAAAATAACTCAAATAAAAACCTAATAACATTCTCTAGGGTCCTCTAATCCTTCCCTACCCACACTCAACGTACTGCTAAAAAGCTCTGTGCTAACCCACTAAAGGGTGCTGAATGAAACTCTGCTCACCTGAGGGAGATGTCTATCAGCCAAGGTTCACAAATAAGATAATCTACAAACAAGATTATGTTTCATATTTAGGGCCGGCTGACGATTATGATTCTACAGGGGCCAATAAAGAGAGACGGCTAGGGGCCAAACAGGCAGACACAGACGTATAAAATGGATAGAGGTCGGAAAACTATCCACTTAGTCTTTTGCTGTTACTCTGAGGGTTACATTAAGATACACATTTCTTTACACCTGTAATCTTGAATTATTTGGTGTGAAATGCTTGAGTAAATCTATAATTCGGGAACTTTATAGCAGTTCCATAGTTTCATTTTGAGGAGCTGATTCTTGTATGGAACTTGTTTTGTATTTGTAATTAAATTTTTGGAAGGGGAAGGAGGGTGTATTCATCGAAGGGATTTCAAATTAAAAACCTTTGCTTCCTTTTGTAAAAATGACTGAAACAAGGATTAAGTCTATTTCCACCTGGGAAGATGAATAATTCAGACATTTTGGAAGTAGGCCTCCTTCCCTGTCCCTCCAGAGAGGCTGGTGGGCTGCCTGTAAAGCCTGAAACATACATTATTCAGTTCAACTTGACTTAAGTCAGTCTTCTCTTAGGCAACCTAGATTCCAGTGTGGTGAGGGTATGTAGCTCTTTCCTACCTCTCTTTCTAGCAGTTGATGATTGATTGAATGTGTAGATGCATTTTTCTTCAACTGTATGTAGCACATGTTCAGAAGTTCCAAAGGGAAATGTATACCTTCTCTGTGGTTTGGTGTGCTCAATTCCATATTTATTACTTGTTCTATCTCTCGTTTTTCACATTCACACACACACAGATGCACATACATGGACATGCAAACGCACACATACACAAACTGCAGTTCCTTTGCCTGACGACTCACACTAAATGATTCTGACTGCTCTGTTGTTCGCTACATACTTTAGTGTGAGACTGACGTCATTGTTGTTTGTGGTGAAGGGGGCTTTGTACAAAACAAAGTCATCAGTGATTGGATCGCCTCTAAACAATCAGTGTATCAAAGCCAATTTTCAAACACGGCTTTGCCCACGTATGTTTTGGCTCTCACCCAACCCATCGGTTTCTGGACCAATCAGACGGCCCAAATGTGTTCGCATTCGGTGAAGGGTCTGGGAGGTACTCAGATACAGAGTCATTGTGGAGAAGAAACTAACATCCGTGGGTGTGGCCTAGCGTTTGGCCGGAACAAGGAGTCTGGGTAGTTAGGAACGGAGGTTCTAGCATGGCAGTAAAATCCGTTAAAATATAGCTGAAGGGCACACTCACTCACCCAGTTACACCCACCCATACGCACACACACAGCAAGCTGGCACTTAACAAACTGTACAAGGCTATAAACAAGCAGGAGAATTTGCACCTGGAGGCTGCTTTTCTTGTTGCCGGCGATTTAAATTTTGGGTCATTAAGACACGTGACGCCCAACTTCAGTCAACACATCTCCTTCGTCACTAGGGGAGATAAAGTCCTAGACCACTTTCACTTTACTCACAAGCAAGCATACAAGGCCCTCCCTCGTCCTCCATTCGACAAATCAGATCATGACTCTGCGTTCCTGCTTCCTGTTTACAAGCAGAAACTCAAACAGGAAGTGACCGTGAGCCTCTCCATTGAGAAATTATAATCAGAATCAGAGATTATGCTACAGGATTGCTTCGCTAGCGCTCATTGGAATATGTTCCGAGACTCCGACCGATGACATCACGAGCTAACCACCTCCGTCACCGGCTTAATTAGGATGTTGTCCCAACAGTAAAGGTTCGCTGCTTCCCCAATGAAAAACCCTGGATTAACACTGAGGTTGGCACTAAGATAAAGGCCAGGCTACCTACCGCACATAGGGCTATCGCAGACAACCCTGAGGATATGGCTGAGGACAGGAACAAGTACAATAAGTCTTGCTATGACCTCCGCAGAGTCATCAAACGAGGAAAAAGAACAATACAATATAGTAGACAGCAGCCCACCACATGTGGCAAGGGCTACAGTCCATTACGGATAACAAAGGAATATCCAGCCAACGATGCCTCTCTACCTGACGAACTTAATGCCTTTTATGCACGCTTTGGCAATAACAACACCGTGCCGTGCGTGAGGGCTGTCACCGACCCAGACGACTGGGTGATTTCACTCTCCGAGGCCGACGTGAGGACGGTCTTTAAATCATGTCAACAATCGCAAGGCCGCAGGGCTGGACGATATTCCAGGGCGCGTTCTCAGAGTATGCTCAGAACAGCTGGCAGGCATATTCACAGTCATTTTCAAACTCTCCTTAACCCAGTCTGTAATCAGCAGGGGCCCCACAGGGGTGTGTGCTTAGTCCCCTCCTGTACTCCCTGTTCACCCATGACTTCATGGCTCCTGAGTGGCACAGTAGTATAAGGCACTGCATCTCAGTGCTAGAGGCGTCACTACAGACCCTGGTTCGATTTCAGTCTGTATTACAACCGGCCGTGTTTGGGAGTCCCATTGGGCACCGCACAATTGGCCCAGTGTTGTCCAAGTTGGGGTTTGGCTAGGTACTCCGTCATTGTGAATAATAATTTGTTCTTACCAGACTTGTCTAGTTAAATAAAGGTTAACTACATTTTGAAAAACAACTCCAACACCATCATCAAGCTGGCTGACGACATGACGGTGGTAGTCCTGATCACTGACAATGATGAGGCAGTCTATAGGGAGGAGGTCAGTGACCTGGCAGTGTGGTGTCGAGACAACAACCTCTCCCTCAACGTCAGTAAGACCAAGGATATGATTGATGGGACTGCAGTGGAGTGGATCGAGAGCTTCAAGTTCCTCGGTGTCCAAATCACTAAGAACTTAAAATGGTCCGCACGCACGCAGTCTTCCCCCTCAGGAGGCTGAAAAGATTTGTCATGGGCCCTCAGATCCTTAAAACTTTCTACAGCTACACCATTGAGAGCATCTTGACTGGCAGCACCACCCTCGATCACATCGGCTCTACAGTGGGAAGTGCTTGTGTATCACTGGAGTTGTGTATCACTGGGGCTGTGTATCACTGGGGCTGTGTATCACTGGGGCTGTGTATCACTGGGGCTGTGTCTCACTGGGGCTGTGTATCACTGGGGCTGTGTATCACTGGGGCTGTGTATCACTGGGGCTGAGCTCCCTGCCATCCAGGACCTCCATATCAGACGATGTGAAAGGAAGACCTGCAAAATCTTTAAAGACTCCAACTTCCCAAGCAATTGACTGTTCTCTCTGATTCCACGCAGTACCTGTGCATCAAGTCTGACACCAACAGACTCCTGAAAAGCTTCTATCCTCAAGCCATGTGACTATAAATAGTTAACCAAATGGCTACAGTACATGGACTATCTGAGTTGTATTTTATTTTTGCACTGTCTCTATGCACACTCACAGGACTCTACACACTCACACACACTGACACTCCAAAATACACACACACACACACACACACACACAAACACACACACACACACACACACACACACACACACACACACACACAATTTGCTCATAAACACAACCTGCACACACATTTATACTGACTCTACACACACATACACACACACACACACACATACACACACACACACACACACACACACTCACATACAATGATCATATATGCTGCTGCTACCCCGTTTATCATATATCCTGATGCCTAGTCCCCTTACCCCTATACATACAGTATCTACCTCTATCACTCCAGTATCCATGCACGTTGTAAATATGGTATTGGCGCTGACCTTGGCGCTGACCTCGCTGACTCGTGTTCTCATTTCTTGTTTTTGTTCAACTTGACGCTGTTTTTAACACTACATTGTTTACTACATTGTTGGGTGTAGAGCTTGACAGAAAGGCATTTCACTGTACCTGTGCATGTGACATTAAAACTTGAAACAAACACACACCCACGCCGTGCCCATTTGATATCCATCTCAGAGACTCTTATCAGGGAGACACAGCAGTGACTCAGAGACTCACCGTTGCAGAAATGTTACTGGTCCCTTGAGATGAAAGGACTGGATGCTGGAACTGTTATGTGCCATATACATACAGGACTGAAGTGAACTTTAAAACATGTGCCTTCATGAAATACTGACATCATATCACATTAATAGCACATTACAGTAAGATTGAATAATTACAATGTATTATCTAATAGCATATTCTAGACTCTGAAAACAGTTGTTTTGTTGTTGTTTTGTTACTCCTCAATGTTTGATGTATTGTGAGGGGCATTGTGTTATATTGTGTTAGCTGGTTGGGGTGGTATGAAGCAAAGGAGCGAGGGGAACCACAGTTAATGCTCCCTCTAGAACAGCCAGACCAGCTCAAGGTGCCAAAACCTGATTAAGCTCCCCTCAGAAGTGTTTTGTGCTACATAGCAGTCATCCCGTGAGATGTTCAAAGAGGAACTCACTTTTTCACACCTTGCACACAAGGCAGCAGGGCTGACAAGAACACACACATAGAGACTAAAACACGCCAGGGTGAAACTAGGCGGTACAAGAAATAGATCATAACAGAAAATAACAAAACAGTGCGGCAAAATACACTTCTCTTTCTCTCTCTGATGTTTTCACACTCCTCTATCTGCGAGGGGCTAATTTGTTGCCTTTGTCAGACTGTAAAGGACCACCAGCGTCGGTCAGTTTCTCTAAACCCTGGTGAGGTTTAGTGTTACTCAAAGGGGCTCTCCTCAGAAATAAGGAGCCACCTACAAGAGAAAGCACAGCCATGGTCTCCCTTTTAATAGGGAGCTCTGAGACATTTTTTTGTTTGTTGCATGTTTGAAGTTGAGAGCAGCACCCCAAACCTCCCCATTCCCAGAAAGACTGTTCACAGGCTGTTGAATTTGAAGAAAACAGAACCAGTCAGGTTGAATTACAGAGCTACTCTCCTTTTTGTTTTCAAAATGGTGGACCGCATCGGGGAAAGGCTGGGTATGGCAGCCATAATGATAGCCCTAGCTGCCAACAGGTTGGCTGGCTATGGAAACCAACGGCAACGCTACTGCCCTGCTCTCTCCTAAAGCCTCCTTCTCCGCAGAGATTTTCTCCATTCTTAGATTCTCCATCTGCATAGTTGAGAAATGATCAGGTTAAGCGTGCCCAGACATCTCCACAAGGAGCCGGGTCATCTTGACTTTCATAAGAAATACACAGTAGTTGATAGGCCCTAAAAGTCCCCCAGCAACGCTGCTCATTCTATAGTTATTTCTAAACGTTCTGTGACTCCTAGTGCTCACCGAACTACTTTATGTTTTCACATTAGAGCAGAAGAGGTCGTAGTTAATGCGTGTCCCTGTCCTGTGATTCCACAACGCCCCGCCGCCCAACCCCCACCTTGGTCTCGAGTCTGTAGCCATGCTCATGACGATGCCTGAGTTACGGGGTCGACGGAGTTGATACGACTTCTATCTGGGATGATAATTTGATCCGCGGTTCTCGCCCCGGAGGAACCCCCAAGTGGAAAAGGCAAGTTTTTATAGTCTTCATGGTCTCCCAGAGAAAGTGGCAGGAACAATGGTGCTTCAAATATTCACTGCAGCTAAGCTCATAATCGTCCGTCCTGGAGCATTGTTAATGGCTTGTACAGGCCTTGTGTGTGTTTGTGTGTGTGTGTGTGTTTAGGGTACAAGGGGATTCCATAGCTTAGCAGCGTGCGAGCCAGATCCCTATTTGAGTGGCGTAAGCTGCAGCCTAATTATCCACTTGCTCTAATTATCACCTTTCCAGGTATCCTAAGAACTCACACACACTCATTCAGCCCCTGACTAAAAGACATGCACAGATGCCCTAAATCCCTTTGGTTATAGATGTGAGCTGTTGTATCTCTTTGACAACAGATATCCTGGCCAGGTTAACTGACAGATAACATTACAGTGTGGTTGTAGCCTAGTGGATGTAGCCTAGTGGATGTGGCCTAGTGGTTGTAGCCTAGTGGATGTGGCCTAGTGGTTGTAGCCTAGTGGATGTGTCCTAGTGGATGTGGCCTAGTGGATGTGGCCTAGTGGTTGTGGCCTAGTGGATGTGGCCTAGTGGATGTGGCCTAGTGGATGTGGCCTAGTGGTTGTAGCCTAGTGGATGTGGCCTAGTGGATGTGGCCTAGTGGATGTGGCCTAGTGGATGTGGCCTAGTGGATGTAACCTCTCAGAGAGTTCATAGGCCACAGAGCCTTTGGGGATTGCTAGGGGGTTAGGGGACAGAAGGGAAGCCTGCTTTCTTGTTTTGTACCTTGTGGGGATGTTATTCAGGTGACATGGATCCTGGCATGGTATATGTGTGTGAGGGTGGGAGGAGGAGGAGAGCAGATGTGTCATCAACATGTGAAAGAGCTGCTGGGATTCATTTGCTGTTGCTCAATAGTGGGCAATTACTATCACTCATGCGGGTAAACACACACGCATGCAAATGTGCATACACACACACACACACACACACACACACACACACAGACATCTTTGAATGAATGCTGCCTACACTGCCAGCTGGTCACTGGCATGGTATGACTGCAGTTACCACAGACCAGACCAGAGATGCTCCTCATGCCTAGTGCTCTCTCTCTCTCTCTCTCTCTCTCTCTCTCTCTCTCTCCCCTCTCTCTGCCTCTCTCTTTCTCTCTCTCTCTCTCTCTCTCTCTCTCTCTCGCTCTCTCTCTGTCTCTCTCTCGCTCTCTCTCTCTCTCTCTCGCTCTCTCGCTCTCTCTCTCTCTCTCTCTCTTTCTCTGTCTCTGTCTCTCTTTATCTCTCTGTCTTTCTCTCCCTCGTCACTCACAATGAGACATAAAACAGCTAACAAAGTACTCTGGGGCAGTACTTAATTGCAATTTAGGTTTGCTTAGCTTTTCATGAAGGATAACAAAAGAGCTAATAGTAATCTATACCAACAGCACCTTATGTTATTGTAGCAGCCTAATACATCTGACAGGAAGAGTAAGGCACTATCAGATGGCACCAGCACTGTGGAAACATTTATTAATGCTCTTAATCAGCTTCAGATAAATTCATTTCACACTGATTACATGTATTCATCCAAATGTGCATATATTTAGCCCAGGTAATTTATTTTCTACTCTAGTGTCTCACCAATAAACACACACACACACACACACACACACACACACACACACACACACACACACACACACACCACCGTGAGTGTGATCAACAAAGCTCCCCATAACAGTTATTGGCTGATGTAAAAAAAAAAAAAAAAAAAAAAAAAAAAGGGCTTTATAAATACATTTGATCGATTGATTGCAATTGATGATGGCAGGGAAGAAGTGGAGTCTGAACAGAGGCTCAGCAGGAGAGAGAGGACAGGGACCAACCAGGCACAGACCATCACCACAACCTGCAACACAAAGTTAGACACGCATTGCTGCTGTCACCATCTTCCTCTGTGTGTGTGTGTGTGTGTGTGTGTGTGTGTGTGTGTGTGTGTGTGTGTGTGTGTGTGTGTGTGTGTGTGTGTGTGAGAAGAGAGAGAGTGAAAGGGATAGGTCTCTTATTAGGCTACAAATAATATAAAAGGTAGGATAACAAACATAATTTCCAGGGTTTATGAAAATATTGCTCTTGTGTAGGATTTAACTGCAGCTCCAACATTCCAAAAAGGTCATGTTAATTAAATTAAACAGCTCCTCAATATTTACGAGTCTCTGTGAGATTTAAACTTTGCACAAACAAGACTACCTACATTGATAGCAGAGCAGAGCCGAGTAGAGCGATGACTACTATGTGTGTTATTTTGTCTTGACTTGCCACTCTGACAGCAGGGCCTTGTTTTAACATGCCAATCAGATCAGGCAGAATTACCACTCCTCCTTCCTCCGCCTGGAAATGTGATTGTGAAACATGGTTTAAAACTCTCCTAATGTTCTAATGGCCCCTTCTGGTGCCATCTGCGCCACAAAGGTGAAAATCACATTTAGCCTCAGTATAAGAACAAGTAACAAGTCACAATCTAGATATATACAGTACCAGTCAAAAGTTTGGACACACCTACACATTCATGGGATTTTCTTTATTTTTACTATTTTCTACATTGTAGAATGACAGTGAAGAATTCAAAACAGAATACAGAATCATGTAGGAAGTTTTTTTTTTTTTAACAAATCAAAATATATTTATATATTAGATTCTTCAAAGTAGCCACACTTTTCCTTGATGACAGCTTTTCACACTCTTTTCATTCTCTCAACCAGCTTCATGAATAATGCTTTTCCAACAGTCTTGAAGGAGTTCCCACATATGCTGAGCACTTGTTGGCTGCTTTTTCTTCACTCTGCGGTCTAACTCATCCCAAACCATCTCAATTGGGTTGAGGTCGGGTGATTGTAGAGGCCAGGTCATCTGAAGTAGCACTCCATCACTCTCCTAACTTGGTCAAATAGCACTTACACAGCCTGGAGGTGTGTTGGGTCATTGTCCTGTTGAAAACAAATGATAGTCCCACGAAGTGAAAACCAGATGGGATGGCGTATCACTGCAGAATACTGTGGTAGCCATGCTGGTTAAGTGTGCCTTGAATTCTAAATAAATCACAGACAATGTCACCAGCAAAGCACCCACACCCCATCACACCTCCTCCTCCTTGGTGGGTGGGAACCACATATGCAGAGATCATCCGTTCACCTACTCTGCATCTCACAAAGATACCGCGGTTGGAACCAACAATCTCAAATTTGAACTCAACAGACCAAAGGACATATTTCCACTGGTCTAATGTTCATTGCTCATGTTTCTTGGCCCAAGCAAGTCTCTTCTTCTTATTGGTGTCCTTTTGTAGTAGTTTCTTTGCAGCAGTTTGACCATGAAGGGCCGATTTCCGAGTCTCCTCTGAACAGTTGATGTTGAGATGTGTCTGTTACTTGGAACTCCGTGAAGCATTTATTTGGGCTGCAATCTGAGATGCAGTTAATTCTAATGAACTTATCCTCTGCAGCAGAGGTAACTCTGGGTCTTTCTTTCCTGTGGCGGTCCTCATGAGAGCCAGTTTCATCATAGCTTTAATGAATACTTAGGGAGAAAAATGTATAGATTCACGCGCAGAGCGCGGCAGGTGTTTATTTCGCCTTCGCAGAAGGAATCGTGGTCACAGGCAGATAATGATCATACACAGGTAGGCAACCAGGCAGGTGAATCAAAACTAGGACTGAAGGCTATAGCTGGTTCTCACAAACGAGCTTGGAAAAGGCTTAGTAGAGTCAAAATGAACAATGCCTCACAAAGGCAAAACAGTAATGAACTGAACTAAATAAGGAGCTGATGAGACCAAGTGATTAACTAAAACAGGTGAAAACATTGAACAAAAATGAAAGACAGGGCTACGTTCAAGAACACAATGAAACAGAACACAAGGTTGACTAAGAAAATAAATACAGAACCTTACAATAGCGCTTGATGGTGTTTGTGACTTTACTTGAAGAAACATTCAAAGTTCTTGTTCTTGCCATAATATGGACTTGGTCTTTTACCAAGTAGTGCTATCTTCTGTATACCACCCCTACCTTGTCACAACACAACTGATTGGCTCAAATGCATTAAGGACAGAAATTCCACAAATGAATTTTTTACACTTTATTGGTTACGACATGATTCCATTTGTGTTATTTCATGGTTTTGATGTCTTCACTACTATTCTACAATGTAGGAAAGAGTAAACATAAATAAAAAACGCTGGATTGAGTAGGTGTGTCCAAACGTTTGACTGGTAATGTATATATACAATATATATATATATATATATATATATATATATATATACATATAGTGAGAGATAGAGTCATAGATTTAGAGAGAGAGAGTCTGGGCTCGATTTAATATATAGATGCACTCAAAACAAGGATAATTTGTCCTATTGGGTTTGTTTTTCAGCTGAAATCAATGGAAAATATGGAGCACCTCATCGTCATACTAAAAATAGCATTAGCGTGAAATCGATGGCTAACCTGCAGCCAAGAGCAAAATCCATTTAGTTAAGTGAATTCAGGTCAACCACAGAGCAAATGAAAAGCCCAAATTGATCGTGGCAGTTATTTTGGCAGTTTATTACAGAACAAAGGAATTGTTTAAAGACCCAACGGTGTAAAGTATATGTGCAGAATGGCTGCCTTTCATAGGGCATTAGTTTCAGTCCAGGTTTGTAACCGGTAGCGTTGTTTGTTCTGAGAAAAGACTGTGATGTGTTTGTGTGTGTTTGTGGTGCTGTAACAGCTCTATACAGCTAGAGACGGACTGGCCAGATAGAATCACACAGGAGGTGGCTGACTACTACACAATTGATCCCACATTTGCATATTAATTGACCCGTATTCACTCCAAACAGGAATAAATATCTATGTACAGTAGTCCATGACTCTACAGAATGATCAAACTAAATCCTCCCTCTGTACTCAGTACTCTTTACTCTGCCTCTTATTTTCTCTTTCATCTGCTCATGTGGGTTGATCATCAGTCACTCCTTTGTATTTTTCTTGTAATCCTTTCCGTGTGAGGACATCACCCTTCTGTCTGATTTGGCCTTTGTTTCTAAAGGCTTTGGCTTTCCTTCAGCCACCATGTGAAGGAACCATTTTGAGAGTTTTCTATCTTTAACTTCCTCCAGTCTTGTGAATAGGCTATGCAAAGGAAGACTATTGGGCTTTTTGTGTGTACGCTATGCATGTCTAAATCTGTTTGTGTAAGTGTGTGTGAGGGGGCCGGTATGGATCCGGTAGGGATCCGGTAGGGAGCTTGTAGGGAGATGGTAAGGGGCCGGTAGGGGCCTTGAACATTTATCTAGAGGATTGACATGTGCTCAGGCAGGCCACAGATGGCTGCGTAACGGGAGGGAGGAAACGAGGGCGGGAGAGAGGAAAGGAGGGAAAGAGGAAAGGAGGCAAGGAAAGAGGAAAGGAGGGAAGGAGGAAAGGAGATAGGAAAGGAAGGAAGGAGAGAGGAAAGGAGGGAGGGAGGAAATGAGGGAGGGGGAAAGGAAGGAGGGAGTAAAGGAAGGAGGGAGGAAAGGAGGAATAGAAGAGAGGAAGGAGGGAGGAAAGGAGGGAGGGAGGAAAGGAGGGAGAGAGAAAGCAAGGAGGGGGAAAGGAAGGAGGGAGGAAAGGAGGGAGGGAGGGAGGAAAGGAAGGAGGGAGTAAAGGAAGGAGGGAGGAAAGGAGGGAGAGAGGAAAGGAGAGAGGGAGGAAATGAGGGAGGGAGGAAAGGAGGGAGGGAGGGAGTAAAGGAAGGAGGGAGGAAAGGAAGGAGAGAGGAAAGGAAGGAGAGAGGAAAGGAGAGAGGGAGGAAATGAGGGAGGGAGGAAAGGAGGGAGGGAGTAAAGGAAGGAGGGAGGAAAGGAAGGAGAGAGGAAAGGAAGGAGAGAGGAAAGGAGAGAGGGAGGAAATGAGGGAGGGAGGAAAGGAAGGAGGGAGGGAGGAAAGGAAGGAGGGAGGAAAGGAAGGAGGGAGGAAAGGAGGGAGGGAGGAAAGGAGAGAGGGAGGAAATGAGGGAGGGAGGAAAGGAAGGAGGGAGGAAAGGAAGGAGAGAGGAAAGGAAGGAGGGAGGAAAGGAGGGAGGGAGGAAAGGAGGGAGGGAAGAAAGGAGGGAGAGAGTAAAGCAGGGAGGGAGAAAAGCCGGGAGGGAGTAAGGGGAAAGGTGGGCCGTCTGGGTGCCGGAGTAAATCTTTCTCTTGCTCTTTCTTTCTTATTTCTCTCTCCTTTTCTCCAAGTCAGGACCCCTAGATAAATTCCAGCTCAGGACCCCTAGATAAATTCCAGCTCAGGACCCCTAGATAAATGGGAGTTTAATTCAATTAGAGGCAGGCTACTGTTTCTGCCTCACGGCAGGCACTGGCTCAGTGGAACCACCCCATTCCTCCTGCCTGTTATACCCCTGACGTTCACACACACACACACACACACACACACACACACACACACACACACACACACACACACACACACACACACACACACACACACACACACACACACACACACACACACACACACACACACACACACACACACACACACACACACACACACACACACACACACACCACACATCTTGTAAAGCCTCCTGCCTACTTTTCCAGCTGATAAACAATGCAACAGCTACTATATGGGAAACATCTACATTTCACTTCCCTGAGAGTTGTTACGGTATTATGGCAAATCATTCATACTGTAGGCTATTTCCATGTAACATTCTCAGGAAATAATATTACACCTTTATTTCCCACCTCCCTGTGTGTGGAAAATCCCTACCTGTCTGCCTGGGATTATCATTAGATGGATGTTGGACCACTTCCAGCCTGCAGTAGCTAAGGCAGACACCTCATTTCCACAGTGTTCAGACCACGCTTCCAGACCTACTCACTCCCCTCCCCCTCACCTTCCCCTCCCCCACCCCGCCCCCTCACCTGCCCCTCCCCCTCCCTCTCCCCCTCCCCGCCCCTCCCCTCACCTGCCCCTCCACCTTCCCCCTTATCCCCCCTCCCTCTCCCCCTCACCTGCCCCTCCCCATCCCCCTCCCTCTCCCCCCCTCACCTGCCCCTCACCCCCCCCCCTCCCTCTCCCCCTCACCTGCCCCTCCCCATCCCCCTCCCCCACCCTCTCCCCCTCACCTGCCCCTCCACCTTCCCCTCCCCTTTCCCCTCCAGTTGTTCGCTCAGGTGATCTGCACCGCTCACAGGCAGAGGGAGAGAGAGAGAGAGAAAAGAGAGAGAGGTAGAACAGAGAGAGCAGTTTTCCTCCGGTAGCTTCCACCTCATCTCTCATTATCCAGGCAGTGGTAGCGGCAGACAGGAGAGACAGGAGAGCGGATCACCTGGAGCCAGCAGTAGACCTGAAACATGGCTATTTATTTTTATGATCATATCAAACACATATCAAATATGGCTTTTTTCATGGAAGAGCCGCACAGAGAAAGGAAGACAGATAGAGAGAAAGAGACTGTATGGAGTAGATACTAGCGCCTCATGGCATATGCAAGGGCTCTGCCTGATGTGTCTGTTGAACTGCGGGGCTGTTTAAAATGGACGACGAGGAAGGAAGCCTCCCTCAGGAGAGGAGAGGGCAGGTGTGGTCTCTGCAGAGCCTGAGGACGTGCTGTGGGACAGGCGATGATGTGGACAGGGTTATCTTTTACGGAATTAATATGATATGTGGCAGGTATGGTATGCACCTGTTAGTTAGCACATTTACAAGCTCCTCAAAGGCATTTAGCTCATATTGAAACAAACAGTTGTAGCTAATAGTCTTGATACTGGGATGTCTGTTACATAGGATTTAGTGGATTTGTACTGTATTCAAATTATGATGGGGTTTATTTAAGTATTTTAAACTGGGTGGTTAGAGCCCTGAATACTGATTGGCTGACAGCCATTGTAAATCCGACCGTATACCATGGGTATGACAAAACATTTATTTTTATTGCTCTAATTACTTTGATAACCAGTTTATAATAGCAATAAGGCACCTCGGAGGCTTGTGGTGTATGGCCAATATACCACAGCTAAGGGCTGTGTCCGGGCACTCCGTGATGCGTCACGCATAGGAACAGCCCTTAGCCGTGGTATATTGGCCATACACCACACGCCCTCATGCCTCATTGCTTAAATAAGCCACAAGAGGCTGTGCTGTATCATGAATACAATCACAGGTAAATGGCGTTGTTCAGCCTGACGTTTTTTTTTTTTTAAACAATGAATTATATATTTTAATTAAAACGTTAAAAAAGTCAATTCATACAATTTTATTCTTCCACCAGAAAATATAGTCCGGACCAAAATCTGGTTGTTAGTTATTTTGGTCATGTTGCTACAGACGCGAGCGAGTCATTAATTCTTGTTGCATAGTTGCTATGCAACAGGTCAGGTCGTCCATTCTAAACAAATTGGTTGCTATGCAGGTTGGACAGCTAATGTTCGTGTCACTAGCTAGCTCGCCAACTTCAGCTAACTCAGTCACGTCAAACAATGAACCTAGCTGCATTTTTTGTTTGTTAGAGCTTTCATTCAATTGGGATTTTTACTTGGATATGTCCATGATAATTGACGTTGATGCGTGATTTTGACTTGCTCAAAAAAAAGTTGTCTCCTCTGGGCACCGTTCACTCTATGTACGGTACTAACTTATTACAGAGATCACAATTCTAAAGTGAAACATTGTTTCTGAGTTCAGACACAGAACATATTAGAACTTATATGAACCCCCTGCTGTACCAAACTAAATACTAGGCTTATATTAACCCCCTGCTGTACCAAACTAAATACTAGGCTTAAACTAAATACTAGGCTTATATTAACCCCTGCTGTACCAAACTAAATGATAGGCTTATATTAACCCCATGCTGTACCAAACTAAATACTAGGCTTATATTAAACCCGCTGTACCAAACTAAATACTAGGCTTATATTAACCCCATGCTGTACCAAACTAAATACTAGGCTTATATTAACCCCCTGCTGTACCAAACTAAATACTAGGCTTATATTAACCCCCTGCTGTACCAAACTAAATGCCAGGCTTATATTAACCCCCTGCTGTACCAAACTAAATGCTAGGCTGGAAGCAAGGGGAAATAATGTTTGAGTTGAGATAAATACAAGAGATGATTCGGACAGCAACATGAACATGATATTCTGATGGAGACTCAGTGATCATTTTCAGATGGAACTGTTAGCAGGCGTAGGTGTGTCTGTGACAGCCAACGCAGCACGGCTTGGAACGCTGCTTACGGGGGGAGGGTCTCTTTTTTTATGGGACAAATAGTAAAGATGTCGCGTAACAGTAGAAATGAATGACCTTATATTATCTGACTGTCAAAAAAAATCACTTAAAAAAATGTAGGCTACCTGTGCATGTTCATCCACTCCGAAATAACTCCAGCATCCAAACAGTGCACTGCGTGTGCTCTTGCGACATTTGATGAATGTAAATTAACATCTGTTAACAAAACACCATAACGTGTTTCTTATGCCGTTCGGTGATTTCGTCTTGCTGACAAATTGACTGTCTTTGTAGTCGGAACACATGAAATTGAGGCCGGAAGTGTCACAGGAAAAAACGTCATGGTCAGTCACCTTAACACACAGTTCATTTACTAGCCTGGGATACAGTGTGTATTACCATGAGCTTGAAATAGGCCTACTTGTAGCCAGTGATCTAGCCTAGTGTGTTAAATAAAGAGGCTAAACTCTGATTGCGGGTCGTGGTGAAAAAAATGTACGCTCCCTATACTTTCAATGCAAATTTCTGAAAAAAGTGGGTAAATAGTGTTTACCTGTATTTACCCTCCACTAGGCTTGCAACCACTGCTGGTAGCCTACCATCTCAGCCGAGGCAATTTTACACAATATGAACACACACAGGTTTCAGAAAAAACTACTTATCTCGCGTAACAAAACAACTGGGAACTCGAAAATCTAGCTGGATGGATTGGATGCGCGTTGATGTCTAGTTGTCTAGTGATGTAGTCGACCATCATCAGCTGATCCAGGAAAGAAAACACATTTTGATAGAAAATAATGAAGTTAAATAGAAAGTTAAATAAAGTTAAATAGAAAGTTAAATAAAGTTAAATAGATGGTTGACTTCTTGTGGCCATGGAGAACACCTATACCCACACACACCTGAAAAACAAAGAAATTAGCGCTCTTAACAGCTGACTGAGAAAAGCAAACAATGATAAAATAACGGATAAATCTAATGAATTGGATTAAACTAATAGGCTATTTTGGAAAATCTATGCTTTTAAGTGAGCTCAGTTAAGGCTGAAATTCAGCACTACTGAGTGGACAGCACCTCCTCTATAGAATTTGCACCATTCATGGACAGGGAGACGGTTTGTGCAGCCATGTATAAATAAATGGGTTAAACCATTATAGAGAGGTGGGGGTGCTTTTATTTTCAAAATAACCACTTCCTTTTAAAGAAATAGGTGAATGGTTAAATTAAGATTATTTAGAGACTCCCAAAAGTTTGACTCGGAGCTCATGTCTCATTCAGGGGAGCTGAGTAAGAGAGGGAGAGTGAGAGGCAGACACAGAGAGGGAGAGAGATGGAGAGAAAATAGAGAGAGAGGGACAGAGAGGGAGAGAGGTAGACAGAGAGAGGGAGAGAGAGAGGGAGAAGCAGAGAGAGAGAAGCAGAGAGAGAGAGGGAGAGAGTAGCAGAGAGAGCGAGGGAGAGAGAGAGGGGGAGACAGAGAGGCAGAAAGAGAGGGGGAGAGAGAGAGGCATAGAGAGTGGGAGAGAGGGAGAGAGAGCAGCAGAGGGAGCGAGAGAGAGGCAGTGAGAGAGGGACAGAGAGCGGGAGAGGCAGAGAGAGAGAGCGGTCTGATGAAAATAGCAAGCGTTGTTGCTGCTTTGTTTCGGGATCCTTGAATGAGCACAATGAATCGATCGATGGATAGGTGACGGGCGGAGACAATGGATCTCTGTGAGTTCAGCAGGTCGGAACGGCGGCGTTCCACACACAATGGAGGTGCGACAAGATGGAGCGAAGGGTGGCGCTCCATCAAAGATGTCACCGGAGACAAAGCACACTCACTCCCTGGCTCTCTCTGTGGCAGAGTTAATATAACTTGCTTTATCCTAACTCAAACCTACAGAAAATGGTTTGCTAACTACCATCAAGAGTAATGGCAGCTTGTACGTATAGGTAGCATGTCTAAAATCATTTCCAACCAGATCTATTGATTTAGAGACACACAGCAACTGAGATCCCAGCCTGTATCAATCAATCAAATGTATTTATAAAGCCCTTTTCACAAAGTGCTATACAGAAACCCAGCCTAAAACTCCAAACAGCAAGCAATGCAGATGTAGAAGCACGTGGCGAGGAAAAACTCCCTAGAAAGGCCAAAACCTAGGAAGAAACCTAGAGAGGAACCAGGCTCTGTATCCTTTAGCCTGTAGCTTTAGTCCTGTAACATCTGCCACACTACTAGACCATGTGACCATGGAGACAAACAGTTCAATGAATTGCTTTTGTTTGGGAGGTTACTGAATTTTCTTCGTCTGCCTACCGCCCACCGCAACACAGATACAAATCAGCCACACACTGGCCAAGTATCTGAGCAACATAAGTAAAGTAACAAACAAACAGTCGTCTTCGGGTTTTTCCCCGCAAACATTTATCTTTGTTGGCCGGTGAGTTATTCTAGGAATGGGAAGCATCTTTCTCTCTCTTCTTCCAGGAAGAAATTAGTTGAATAATGTCCTTTCCTAAAGGAAATGTGCCTACATATTGTCTGTGGCATCATAACACGCTCAAAGTCTAGATGGCAAAAACACAATTTCTTAAGTGGATAGGATGCTAGCTGGTCTTTTCACTGGTCTTTCCCAAACTGCTCTTAGCTCAGAATACATTTTTTTAAAAGGGTCATATATTGCATTCAGCGAAAAGGCAAATCCACTGCTGTTGCTGTAGTGGCGGGACTAAAGAAGGGAGGGTGAGCGCGAGGTTAAGCTGTTAAATGAAATCATATTATATCCAACATATACCTAGACCACACAATGTGTTTTCACGTCTCACTTTTCAGCCTTTTCTTTCTCTCCATCTCTCTTTCTTTTCTTTTTTGATCGGAGAGGGCATTACCCTGTCTGAACTCCCCTTAAATCCTTGTGGTCACACCTCTTATTAAAGAGGGTTTTGTCCCACGCCCTACACCCCCCCTCTGCTGCTCTTGGAATTCAGCCCGGGTCAGCAGATTTCAGCCCACCCCACCGTGCTTACCCTTTTTCATTTGCACCTGTTGTGCAGTTGTCCAGGAGGCAAGTGCCGAACCATACAGTCAGACAAAGATCATATTATGAACAGATATGCAATGCCTAATCTCCATGTACCCAAAGGGGAAAAGTAAAATAAAAAAACTAAATATTTTTCATTCTCTTCCATGGGAACGTGTGCGGGAATGGAATGCCGTTGGGATGTAAAAAGGTTTATGGTTTCCAAAAACTGTTGAGGGGAACCAAATAATATCCCCAAACAAGCAATTGACTTCAAAAACACATCATTTTAAGCCACTTCCCATTCGCTATGTGGAGTTGGCAGCGCCCTCCAGAGATAAGGTGCATGAAAGCTTTGCGAAATATTGCTTTATTAGGCATACACAGAACTCAAAATGAACCTGAACATTGTGCTCTATTTTCTATCCCTGAGGGCCCCTTTTCCTGCGCCTAGTTCCCATGATGTCATGGCTTTTACATTTTGTTACAGTATTTCCTCCCTCTTCTTCTTTTGGGCCTATGTCTGCTTTTCTCATGCACCTTTATCAGAGTATTTTTCATCTCCACCAAAGTGGACATATTTCTAGGTTACCGGGAAGGCCCTTGAGTTCAGCCTGATTTACATTTTTTATCAAGGTTCAGGGATGTAATATTATAAGCTGTCCATTTGGTTCCTAGGTTGTCTGGTCTGTATAAAAAGCTCCCCAAACTATTCAAAGCAGGAATGCGACTTTCTCCTTCCTACCATCAGAACCGAGTTAGGCGGATGTTGTTTTAGAAACCTAACAGGGTCTCTTTGTTTGTGTCTTGCAGTGCTGACATATGAGAATGAGGTGGAGATGAGCTCTGAGACAGACGAGGATGACAAGAAGCTGCTCTCAGAGGAGAATGGCCTGACCAATGGGGAGGAGGGTGGTATCCCTGCTGGAGGCAGCGTGCCGAACCTGGAGAAATCACCCAGGGTGGGCCACGCCCTGCTGTCCTACAGGGGTGGAACAGAGGGATCAGAGGGCGGGGACGGGCGGCAGAGCCACCACCACGCCTGCCGCCTGGGAGACAACCAACACAGACACCTCAATGGGACTGGTGAGTGATCTGATCAGGTCAACACCTGCAAAATATAAATCAGTAGCCTATATCAATCCAATGCATTTATATAACCCTTTTTTTAAAATTAGCCTTTTTTTACAAAGTGCTTTGACAGTAAATCAATCAACACACCTCACTTATGTATAGCAATTACAGAACTCATAATAATACAGTATATTCACCTCTTCAGTTTCTGCTGAAATAGTTGGAGCCTGGGAAATGGCTTTGTTCTCTACTCTGTCTATTTTTTCAATTTCCGGATCTCTGTGAGGTTGACAGGAGATTGTAAAGATTAACACAGTGCTCTATTCTAGTGAGACGTGTTGCTGCTGAAATACAGTCAGCACTTTAGCTGCTTCACAGACTCACATCGCAAAACCACCTCCCTCGCTCCCATACTCATCTCTGTATGACTGTTCACACCCTCTAGGACCTCTGACCTCTGACCGTTCTCTGTCCCCTCTTTCCTTCTCTCTTTTGTCTTGGTTTTGTTAAAGCACTGTCTCATCAATGTTTGTCTCTCTGTTGTCTTGGCTCGGTAAAAGCATTGTCTCCACATTGGTTTCACATACATTCAGATGAATAAAGTCAACTCCAAACAGTTCAATACTCTCAAGGTCTCGGCAGAGGAGAATGTCAAAATATTTTAGTTCAATATATGAAGCGCTGTGAAACAGCCAGCCTTTCATTCTTATTGACCCATAATTGTAACTCTTATAATTAGACTCAGTTTAGTGGGCTGTGCCCAACGGAGCCTCTAACTCCCGCATACAGGCAGAGCTACCAATGATAAGCAAGTAGCGCATGTAAAACCTGTCAACCCTCCCTCTCTCTCTTTCTCTTTTGCTCCCTCTCCATTCCCCCCTCTCCTTCCAACTCATCTGCATCAGTGACAGGACAACTGGTGTCGCCAGGGCCGCAAAGACAAATACTTTTAATTAGAAGCCCAACGGGATCGTGAAAGAGGGAGCCAGGCTTTTGCAGGACTCATTAACATCCCTAAATGAAATTCGGAGCTTTATGACGTCCATTTACATGCTTAATAGGCCCACCATTCTGTGGCCGCCTGACAGATACAGAGTGCAGAGAAAAACTCATGCGAGACACCCAGTTTTTTTTTTTTTTTAAATGGACCTGCGTTGACTATCCGTCTCTGTTAATGACTTGGTGGTGAGCTGCGCTGCTGAATTGGGAAATATGAGGGACTGGGAAATAGTTTTAGAAAATTTGAACCCGGTCCAAAAAGGAAATGGAAATGAAAAGAGCCTTGATATGGGGAGCATATGTGTATAGAATCATTATTATCATGATCATTATAGGAAAGCTGTAAAAAGAAATCAATGCCAGATTAGCACATCTGCAACAGTCCATTATAGCTAATGCTAACCTAGCTATTTGCCGAATAATTTGATTTGAATTCAACTGGCATTTGACATTTATATGTAAACTGAAGAAAGATGAGAGATAGACAACCCACATATTTATTATATTCATTTCACTCAGGTAACAGATGTAAAATGCTCGGGTGTCACTTCAAGGTACTGAGTCACATCGAGAATGCACAAAGGATCGAATCAAGATTTACCACAAAAATAACAGAAATGCTCATTTACTGTACACGCCATCTTGCCTCTGCCTCTCTAGGGAAAAAAAGACGACTGAGTGAAAACACAAAGAGCCTCCATTTTATATTTCAGATTTCATATACAGTGCAAGTAGTACTGTAAGTGTAGTGAAGGAGGGGCCTACTGAAAATAGAATGAAACTTGAGAACAGTGTCTAGATTCTACGACAGACACAGGGCGTGACTCACATGTCTTTGTCCTTACTCTGAGGCCTGGAACCCACAAAAAGCCCCATGTTGGCTGAATGAAACTCATTCTGTAAAGTCTGGCAGTGATTCTGAAGTTGAGGCGAAGGGAAGCAACACTTGCTTTCCCCATCAGGAGAGGCATGCATTTTTGCAGTTGTTCTCTGAAACATGCAGCACCACCATTTTATCTGCGTGGTGCTGGGGCGAAACATTTTGTGGGGAGAAGTGTGAGACCTCGTTTCTTGATTTCATTTCATCTTGGAATTATGAGAAAGAAAATAGTTTTCATCCACAATATTTAGAAATTGAAGTAGGACAGCTACCTGCTAATTCCCATACATTCTACCTTTGTTGAATGTAGCTGCCAATCGACTATAAACATTGATCCTATGTTAACATTTTCTCAATAGGATGTGCATAGTACCTTGTGACTCATTTGACTCATAGCAAGACTATTTTGGTATTAAAAAGGCACAGCATCAGGTTCCTGTATGACACATTGCTCATGAGGAAGGAAGTTTTGAATAGTAACCTGCTGTAAGTGAAAGAGGGGGAGAAAAATCTGACTGTTCCCCCCCCTGCTGCAGCTTGCAGGCAGGGGTGTTGTATATCCCTCCTTTGAAGAGGGAAAGTGTATGATTCTTGTGACTCCTGTTGAGGAGTCACATGACTGGGGCCAGGAGGAACAAACACAATGGGCACAGTATATGTACACCCCTCGCCTGCCTGTCCCTCATTATCAGGAAAATACATTCATATTACAAGCCGTGGCTGAATGGAAAGAGGTACTTAACTGAATTGTCAGGGTAGCATGTGCATTCCAGTTGACTTTGCCTCGAGTGTTAAACTATGGTCATACTTCAGTTTATTGAGTGCTGTGATAGCCACAGTTGATTGTCTGATTTTGAGCCCTTTTCTCCTCTCCTTCATAGATGAAAGGAAGGATGAATATGATCCCTTGGGGCCAGAGGGGTCTCTTCACTCTGTAGGAAGTGGTACAGGTGACTTCCACCCTCTTTATTGAACTTTTATTTATTAACTAGGGAAGTCGGTTAAGAATAAATTCTTATTTACAATGACGGCCTACCCCGGCCAAACCCTAACGACGCTGGGCAAATGTGTGCTGCCCTATGGGACTCCCAATCACGGCCGGTTGTGATACAGCCTGCAATCGAACCAGGGACTGTAGTGACGCCTCTGGCACTGAGATGTATTGCCTTAGACCGCTGCGCCACTCAGGGGCCCCATATATATATTTGCCAAAAAATATATGGGGGATTGGAAATGATGCAGACACATACATTGATGGAAGCTACAATCTATCTGCAATATTAAAACTGATCTACCCCCTAAAAGCAAAAAAAATATATATATATAACACACTAGGAAGAGACATGATTATAACCCCTTGCTGCAGGTGATATACCTAATAGGAAACACATACACACAGTCAAGGGCCACGAGAGACAATGCAAAGCAAACATTAGCAGGTTGAGTGAGAGTGCAGCACAAATCACATCTAGCTACAAAATTGAATTTTGACCTAAATCTCATTTGTTTGATTCATGTACTTTCAAATTGGTTTAAAATTGTAGTTTGTCCTGGCAGTGAATCACAATGTCTTTGCAGTTAAGCATTTTTATCAACACAATCTTGCCTAAAGTAACTTCAAGGGATCCAAGCCTCTTGGGGACAGTTCAGTGTCCTTCGTTTTAAGGATATTTTCAACAACAAAAATGTACACAGTATCTGTGTCACAGCTGCACACAACACATAAGCCAATAGCAAACAGTATTGATCCTAAGAGAAATAAATGTAGCCACACTAACTGCCCTGATTTGTTAAATCAGCTGATGAATACATTAGACACCTGATGTACCATTACACCTACACTGACTGTTTGGCAGATATAGCCTCACATCTTCTTACTCATAATCAAATCTCTGCTTTAAATTATATAGAGAGAGAATTCTAAGTGAGATCTGTAAACCAGAAAATCTAATTGCAACTTAAACCAATTACCCGTTACACTAGGAAATATTTAAGTTAAAATGTCTAAAAGCTTTAAAATGGGTTGTGAACATCACTTAATGATGAAATTATCTCTTATTTTTCTTTGTCGGGGCCATTACATGGCATCATTAACGGTAACTTAAATGTATACTCCCCTCTAAGTAGTGGCTTAATGCTTCCCTCCCCCAGTGTCCTTCATCACATTTAGAGACCAGTCTGTTTCCCTGTGTGGCCAATATAATGTAGCTGTGCAGCACATCTCAAAATGGGGGAAGGAGAATGGAGACCGACCAATGTTCTCATGTTCTCCTTTTTCTTCCTCTCTCTTCTTCTCTAACTCCCCCTCTCCTCCTCCTCCTCCTCTCATATCCTCCTCCTCCTTCCCCTCTCCATCCTCCTCCTCCTCTCCTCCTCCTGCCCCTCTCCTCCTCCTCTCCATCCTCCTCCACATCTCCTCCTCCTCCTCTCCATCATCATCCCCCTCCTCCTCCTCCCCCTCCCCCTCTCCTCCTCCTCCTCCCCCCTCTCCTCCTCCTCCCCCTCCCCCTCTCCATCCTCCTCCTCATCTTATACAGTTAATGGAATGGATGGGGTGTCAGAGCTTGACGACTACTTCACTAAGTGTAGTAAACTGGAGGAGAGTGACGGCCTCTCGGCCAGCATCGCTGAATACCTCCAGCGTGGCGACACCGCCATCATTTACCCAGAAGCCCCAGAGGAAGTGACACGACTCGGAACTCCCGAAACCATTGGGCAAGACGAAAACGAAAACGGTGAGAATCCATAAAATCCATTTGACAGTTAATCTCTGACTATTTGCAGTCTCAGAAGCTGCATTAAAGGCCTTCCACCCTGTGCCTTTGTCCCCAATAGTGTTACTGACAGACTTTTATGGGTAGTCTGTGTTCAAGTGTAAGCTGATGGTGACTTTACATAGAGTCTTTGTGAAGCAGAGATAATCATGTTGCTTGTTGCACTTCCTCTGTTTACAACCTGGGCATACTGCCCATCAAGGTCTACTGGCTGACCTTATGACAACGCCTCCTCCTTTCCCCTATACAGAACTGTCACCTGGGACTCCAGATGCTTTCACCCAACTGTTGACCTGTCCTTACTGCGACCGGGGCTACAAGCGGCTGACATCGCTCAAGGAGCACATCAAGTACCGCCATGAGAAGAATGAGGAGAGCATACCCTGCCCACTGTGCAGCGAGACCTTCTCACACCGAACACTGCTGGAGAGACATATGGCCATGCACAAGCCAGGGATCGATCAGGTAAGACAGACAGACAGACAGACAGACAGACAGACAGACAGACAGACAGACAGACAGACAGACAGACAGACAGACAGACAGACAGACAGACAGGCAGGCAGACAGACAGACAGACAGACAGACAGACAGACAGACAGGGCAGGCAGGCAGGCAGGCAGGCAGGCAGGCAGGCAGGCAGACAGACAGACAGACAGACAGGACAGGCAGGCAGACAGACAGGCAGGCAGGCAGACAGGCAGACAGGCAGGCAGGCAGGCAGACAGACAGGCAGACAGACAGACAGGCAGGCAGGCAGGCAGGCAGGCAGGCAGGCAGGCAGACAGACAGACAGACAGACAGACAGACAGACAGACAGACAGACAGACAGACAGGCACAGGCAGGCAGGCAGGCAGGCAGGCAGGCAGACAGACAGACAGACAGACAGACAGGCAGGCAGGCAGGCAGGCAGGCAGGCAGGCAGACAGACAGACAGACAGACAGACAGCAGACAGACAGACAGACAGACAGGCACAGACAGGCAGGCAGGCAGGCAGGCAGGCAGGCAGACAGACAGACAGACAGACAGACAGACAGACAGACAGACAGACAGACAGACAGACAGGCAGACAGACAGACAGACAGACAGACAGGCAGGCAGGCAGACAGGCAGACAGGCAGACAGACAGACAGACAGACAGGGGGGTGATGTTTTTCTGTTTTTCTTTTACTATTTTCTTTCCTCATCTCATCTCCTTCACACTGTTGTGTCGTTGTGTGGGTCGACCAACGATCTGGGTGAAACACACAGTATCATTTTAGGTCACTGCCCTTCACTCATTTATTTTCCCTTTTAAGATTTGTGTTAATTATAATGGCTTCCTCATGGTGACTGGATACTCTTTTCTTCTGCATGAAGAATCATATTCTCTTGAGTGAATTAGTATTCTCCTTTCCTCTTCCTGTCATCCTCTACTCCTCTCACATTAAACAAGTTACTTCAGAACCCCACGCAGCTTCAGACCCCCACACTGCTTCAGACCCCCACACTGCTTCAGACCCCCACACTACTTCAGACCCCCACACTGCCCCAGACCCCCACACACGGCTTCAGACCCCCACACTGCCCCAGACCCCCACACTGCTTCAGACCCCCACACTGCCTCAGACCCCCACACTGCCTCAGACCCCCACACTGCCTCAGACCCCCACACAGCTTGTTCACAGCTGCATTGTGTTGCGTCTTCCTTTAGTGAGGCCTGCGTGGGATGTGCTAGCATATTGCCTTCCTCAGGCCATCTGACTTTTTACATCAGCTGTTGCTAGAAGTGGACCAGATTTGATTAGAAATGAGCAGTCATACATAGTAGCAGAGATTTGGACCATTTCCTATGGTTCAATATGCAGTTCTTTCACTGAGCATAGCGTTGATTAAGGACCAGTTTTATAGATAGATAATAAACAGTAGCAGCACTGTCACTTTATTCCTAGTTATTTGTACATGTCTACCTCAAATACCTCATACCCCTGCAAGTCAACTTGGTACTGGTACCCTGTGTATATAGCCTAGTAATCGTTACTATAAGGGCACAAGGCGAGACCCAAATGCAAACACGAGGCAGATGGCAGAGCTACGATATTTATTATAACAAAGGGAGCAGGCAAAGGCAGGTCGGGGACAGGCGAGAGTTCATAAAGCAGGTCAGAGTCCAAACAGCACCAGACGATAGGCAGTCTTGAGGTCAGGCCAGGCAGGGGTCAGAAATCAGATCCGAGTCCAAAACAGAACAAGGGGAAAGGCAGGCTGGTAGTCAGAACGCAGAGTGGTCAGGCAGGCGGGTTCGGAGTCAGGACAGGCAAGGGTTGAAACCAGGAGGACTAGAAACAAACAGAGACTGGAAAAGATCGGCGCAAGGAAAACCACTGGTTGTCTTGTCAAACCAGACGAACTGGCACAGAGACAGGAAACACAGAGATATATATACACCGGGGATAATAACCGACACCTGGAGGGGGCTGGAGACAATCACAAGGACAGGTGAACCAGATCAGGGTGTGACAGTTACTGATTGTGTATTTAAATATAACTTTTTTTAAATACGTGTTTCAGTCTTCTATTTCTCTATTGTCTTTCTCTCTGCGTTGTTTGGGCCCATCAGTAAGCTTTTCATTGTTAGTCTACACCTGTTGTTTACCAATTCGTGTGATGGATAAAGTTGTATTTAATTTTGTATTTTGATTTTAACCAGGGAATCAGTACAAGTACAACCATTTACAACCAGTAATTTGTAAACATAAAGACCAAAAACCAAAAGTATAGGCCTTTGTCTCTGTCATAAAACAGAACCTACAACTGTCTCTTATGACGGACCATGCAAATAAGCAGTGGAATCATTACAATTGTCCAATTATAGTGGTGATAATAGTCAGATTTCCTTAAATAAGCACCCTCCTTCCTCCCGGAGTCCCCCCCCCCTTCAGACTGGCTTAAATAAGAGCAGATGGTATTTCCCCCAGTGATCTGGAGTATCATAATCCTCAAATGACTTTAAGTGTTTGTTTAGTTCTGTACTTCCTCTCCAGTTAAAAGAGTTAAAGAAAGGATCTTATGGAAGGTCATTATGACTAGGCTACCTTAGTGCACCGGACTGTGGAGGGATTTCCATTTGAGTGCTACTGAGTGCTATTGGTGCAAACATGTGAATTGTGCTACTCTGATTATCCTCTGTGTGCAATGGAATTTATTTTTAGCATGGGGTAATTGTTCACACATTTGGTTATGAAGGCAGGTTCTACCATATCAGTCATTGGCCCCATTTTTTCAGATCGCTAGCATTTTCACAATGTAGTCCCCTTCAAGCCACATTCAGTAGTCTAACTCTAATCACATGCTCTAACCTGAAATGTCACCTGCTGCCATACATACACGCATACACATACACAAACACAATAACACACACCGATATATAGATTCTTCAGCAAGCATTAGTGAAAAGGGATTTTTTGACATTGAAATTGTACCATGAAAACCTCCCACATCTTTCTCATAAAGTTCTTTGTGGGGGCTTTATCTCTCTACATGCTGTTTTTATTTGTTATCTGCACTCATTTGAATTTCAGGAAATGCACCTACACTAAACAGTTACCTTTGAACAGAACACAAAAACTCAACCCACACACTATTCTCAAAATCGATTTATGAGTTCCTTGCACACTTCATCATTTTTATTAAACCATTTCAGATGTAAAACCCCCAAAAATACTTATGCAGTTAGATGTAGTTAACGTTTGTGACGGAGGGTTATTGTGTTGCAAGGTAGCCTACCGTTGAAGCTACGACAAATTCATTACATTCCTTCTCAAGGCCAGCTACCTTGAAATCTCGCCCAGTGCCTGGTTCATTTGTGACTCCCACACTTACACAACACGTTTAGGTGGCACTGATGTGAAAACTCTCTTTTCTATCTCCTCCACAGCCCCAGCTGCTGAGTGAAGGGGCCGGCAATCGCAAGTTCAAATGCACTGAGTGTGGAAAAGCCTTCAAATACAAGCATCACTTGAAGGAGCATCTTCGCATTCACAGCGGTAGGTACTAAAATGAGTCAAGCAGCCCACCATTTTAAAATGTATTCATGTGACTGTGGCTAGATGACAGAGAGGGCTCATGCCATAAGAGTAAAATTGATAATGTTCCTTTTTGGCCTCTGTCAGTAAATGAGTCATTCTGTTTTATAATAGCTCACTGTTTCAGACCTGTTTTATAACTGACTAACTCCGCCATATGGATGAGGCCATAGCTCAAGAAGACAAGAGTTGAATAGACGTGTAATAGAAATAGAAATTCACATTTTCACACTGAAAGAAATCTTCAGCTATTTCACTACCAGCCAATTGCAAGCATTCAAAATGGAGTAACTTGAGATTCATGTACCTTTTTATCGTTTATAGGCGAGAAACCATACGAGTGCTCCAACTGCAAGAAGCGTTTCTCCCACTCCGGCTCCTACAGTTCCCACATCAGCAGCAAGAAGTGTGTCGGTCTGTTCTCCGTCAATGGACGAGTAAGTAATGGAGGAGGCAACGCCAAGGCTGGCTCCTCCCCTAACTCCACCGCCTCCTCCCCGGGAAGCCCCGCCCTGGCTCTGCTCCGCCACAAGCTGGAGAACGGCCGCCCCATGGGGCTCCAAGACCAGCAGGGCCACCTGGACATCAAGGCAGAGCCAATGGACTTAAACGACTACCGGCTACTGATGGCCTCCCAGTATGGCGTCGGAGGACCAGGGGGCTACATGAATGGAGCCTGCCGAGGAGGCAGCCCCCTGGGGGTCCACAGCTCATCCCAGAGCCCCCTGCAGCACCTGGGTGGAATGGGGTTGGACCTGCCCCTGCTGGGATACGGGTCCTTGGGGAACAACCTGAGCGAGGTGCAGAAGGTCCTCCAGATTGTGGACAACACGGTGTGTCGGCAGAAGATGGATGGGAACCCGGAGGAGATCTCCAAGCTCAGGGCCTATATGAAGGAGCTGGGGGCTCAGATGGAGGAACAGAAGCTGGCCTTGTCCTCTCCGCGTGCCAGCTTCCAGGCGGTGGGCCATGGCAGCCCCACCAAGAGCATCATCGACTACACCCTGGAGAAGGTGAACGAGGCCAAGAGCCTGATCGATGACTCCAAGAGGCAGATCAACATGGACATAAAGAAGGAGAGGCTCAACCACTCGACGGATCGTGAGGACAAGTCGCAACGCGAAAGCCACCTGGTTCCATTCCTGCCGTTCTCCTGCCAGTTCTGCAAGGAGACCTTCCCAGGACCCATCCCACTGCACCAACATGAGCGCTACCTGTGTAAGAAGAACGAGGAGATCAACCACCTTCAGCCCAGCGAAGACGTGTCTCTCAGCCACAGGGGAGTGTTCCCCTCAGACCAGCAGGCCTCCCTGCTGTCCTCTCTTTCAGAGAGGGGCGCCACCAGCCCCGCCAACCCCTTCAAGGACCACATGTCAGTGCTCAAGGCCTACTTCGCCATGAACACAGAACCCAACTCAGAGGAGTTGCTGAAGATCTCCATCGCAGTCGGCCTTCCGCAGGAGTTCGTCAAGGAGTGGTTCTCCCAGTGGAAGAATCAGCAGCAACAACAACAACACAACAAGGGCAATGCCAACCCCAGGAAGCAGTCACCGCCGCCAGAGCGGAGCAGTGCAGAGGAGCGCAGGCACCACAGGCTAACCAGGTCACCAATGTCCACGGCGCAACACGTGGACCGTATCATGGCACTCGCTGATTTACACGGTGGCAACACCAACGGTGACCGTGACGCTCTCCACAGACACTCAGAGGCCAACCAGTTCACAGCAAACAGGCAGACGGGTGACAAACCACTAGACCCCTTGAACCAACTTAGAAGCAGAACTCCATCTCCTCTAAATCTCTCCTCCACTTCTTCTAAAAACTCCCAGAGCAGCTCGTACACTCCAAACAGCCTGGCCTCTGAAGGGGATGGCCATGGGGGGGACGCACCGTTGGACCTTTCTCTGCCAAAACACATGATGAGCAACAGCATCTCACTGGGAGAAAAGAGGTCCGAACCAAACGGCTACGTCTCAGACTGCAACGGTGACCACCACCATTCCAGCCGGGAGCAGGGTACTGAGCCCATGGACTTGGCCCACATCAAGAAGGAATTCCTGGGCTCGGAGAGAGACAACAGAGGCAACCGCGGACACCAGATGGAGAAGAGTGTCAGCCCCATCTTTGGCATCAACCCCTTTGGTGGTGGTCACATGTACACATCTCTGCCCCCACATGGAGCATTCCCCCCGCCTAGCTTCATGCAGGCCCAGGCCAGCATCCCAGGCCTGAGGCCATACCCAGGGCTGGATCCAATGAGCTTCCTGCCCCACATGGCCTACACTTATGCAACTGGGGCGGCTACATTCGCTGAAATGCAACAGAGGTCGAGGAAGTACCAACGGAAACCAGGTTTCCAGGTAAGCAAGCCCTTTTGTGGTTTCAGGTCCATTCACTAAATCCATTTTTAGTAAGAGCTTAACAATAAACATTTTGCCCCTTTAAATTAGTATCTAATGGATAAAGTTACACTCAACACCAAACAAATTAAATGTTTAAATTAGTAAAAAAAATAATGTTAAAGTTGTGTTTTTGTCAAATAATTTCCTGTAATTAGATGAGTTTGCACTGTGGCTGTCTGTTTTGTATATGCGTCCACTCCACACATCAAATCCACAACACAGACTTAAAAAGCCCATATGTTCCCCTTTTTATTGTCTCCTCTCCTGGGCAGTAAGAAGGGTCTTACACAGGTCGTACGGATCGACGACTAAGCCCTGTCCAGACTTGGGATCAAACTCAGAGCAGAAGGTGTCTTTGTTTTAGGTGACAGGTGTGGATTACTTACAAACAATTGAACAATATGCCTCTCTCATCTCATAGGGGGAGCTATTGGACGGCACTGTGGACTATCTGTCAGGCCTGGAGGACCTGACAGACGAATCCCTCCTCTCCCGGAAGAAGATTAAGAAGACAGAAAGTGGTATGTACGCGTGTGACTTGTGCGACAAAACATTCCAGAAGACCAGTTCCCTCCTAAGACACAAATATGAACACACAGGTATATAACATTTGGACAGTTGTTTTCTACCCCAACCTCCCTCTTTACCTTTGTGCCAGTCCCCCTCCATGTTTTGTGTCATTTGAAAGCTGTTCTTTTTTGTTATTTCATCCTCTCTCTCTCTCTTTTTTCCCCTTCTTGATCACATCATTTTCCCCCCCACCAATCTTAATTGTTATTTTCCTCTCGTCTTTCATCATTTCCATTATAATGTGTTCAGATCCATGAACTTTAACGTGTTCCTTTCTTATTGACAAGGGGTTTGGGAATAGTGGGCTGTTTGGATATCAAAGCAGTTACATAAACATTCGGTAAAAGTAGAAGTGAGCATCATTGCATTCATCACAGAGACCATATGATGACATCATCATATGGTCTCCAGAAGTAACAGGACCAGTGGCCATTTTGGAAACAAACGTTCTGCTTCAAGAGGGACTGTCTTTTTAAAGATCATGCTAGTATGTTAAGACACAGGGACATACAGTATATATACTGTGCCTTCAGTGACAGGGACGAGAATTACTGCGTTGACCCTGGTGGTATTTAACAGAATGACAGGTCGTATAGGAGGCTTGCCTGTGTGGCATGTTTGGTTATTTTTTTAAATGATCTTCAAAGATGTGACCTCTCCTCCTGGGGACTCCTCTCTTTCAGCATCCTGTAATGGAATGCCCCATGAGGAATTCTCTGTCTCCTCTATTTTTGTCCCACTGTAGGGAAGGTGGGGAGGGCGAGGGGGGGGGGCACTTAAAGTATGTCAACTATGGATGATGTCGCAGGCATTCCAAGGCTATCTGAGGATAGGAATCGCCTGTGTGTGTGTCTGTGTGTGTATGTGCATTCTGTTGCGTGGCTGCTCGCCTGTGTGTACTTTATGTGTATTGGCTTTCGTAGGATGGTAGGTGTTTGTGCATGTGAGCGTGGGATGTTCCCTTTTGGAAGGGTGCTATTATATGGGCCGATTGAACTTGCATTTGAGAGGCCCATTTTGTCTAATAGAAGGGAATATATTTCCGGTAGCACTGCTGAGTTGTAGTAAACCTTTAGTGCGAGGAGCTGCATGTTGCGGGGACGGGGAAGAGGGGCAAAGAGGGCTAGTGGTGTGAAGGTCCTCCTCCTATAAATATAACTGTCACACCATCACGTGAAGGATGCCTAATCCTACTCGTTTTAACCTGGACCTATGATGTCATGAGAACACGCTGTCACTGGTGCCAGGCTGCACTTCAGTTTCACCTTGCTTGGTGTTCGAAACATCTGAGTTCACTGGCTTAGCTCGCTGCTCGCCGGCCCCGCCCATCATAGAGTGGTGAGGGGTTTTATTTCCACCTGACTCCCCACCGTGTTTTCTAGCAGCAACTAAAATTAGCTCTAAAGTTAGATTGTCAAGGTTTACTTTTGACGCTTTGTTCTGTTTTCTAAAATGTCTTTGAGAAATGTACTTGTATTTATTTGTACCATCACAACATTACTCATTCCTATCATTATTGTGTCCTATAATAATTTTCACCATGATGGAGGGAATGAAGAAATCCGTAATAATGATATCAATGCTTTTACACTCAGTATGCACATAACATGATCAATACATTCTGTGTCAAGTCAGACTAAATTCACTCTAATTTGACATGTGTACTACGTGTCTGTTCTCCTGAATAACTGTTTATTTTCCCTTTGTGTTTCTAGGGAAGGGGACCATAGTAACACTGTAGTAACACCTCCTCTCCCCTGTCTCCTGTGTCTCCGCAGGAAAGCGACCACACCAGTGCACGATCTGTAAGAAGGCCTTCAAACATAAGCACCACCTCATCGAGCACTCTCGCCTGCACTCTGGAGAAAAGCCATACCAATGTGACAAGTGTGGCAAGCGCTTCTCTCACTCAGGCTCCTACTCCCAGCACATGAACCACCGCTACTCCTACTGCAAGAGGGAGGCCGAAGAGAGGGAGGCAGCTGAGAGGGAGGCGGAGGAGAGGGAAGCCTGGGACAAGGGCCAGGGCCCCATGGAGCCCACAGAGCTACTGATGAGGAGGGCCTACCTACAGGGTCTGGGGCCGTTGGGCTACTCAGACCCCGAGGACCAGCTGGAGAACGGGGACGACACCATCCTGAGGGATGGCACGGAAGGAGGAATGAGGGGAGGACGAGGACAGAGGGAAGTGGACGAGACGTATGAGGAGGTGACAGACAGACGAGAGGCGGGAAGTTTCAGGGAAGGAGAGGACGAGGGTGACGGAAGGATGGACACAGCGAGGGATGACGAGGGGAAAGGTGCAACGCATTCGATGGATGACAGTTCAACAGAAGGGAAAAGAGACACCAAGTCAGACCATTAGGAAGCAGATTAAATCAATTCTGCAGTCAGTCAAAAAATAATATTGCAGAAAATATTTGTCGTGATGGTTTGTTTCATTTCCTTTTCCCATTCTTCCAGCAAACATGAAACTTGCTTTGTTTTCAGAAGGGCACTGCAGTGGCTAAGTCAAGCAACTTGTAGCTTCTCAGAAGCTCATAATGATGGACTCATGGAATGTGGTGACTGACTGCCAACATCAGAGTTGAGATGACAAGCTGGGTGGTATTATTTAAGAATCAACATTATGATGTAATAATGATTACCATTATAATAAACAAATTAAATGAAGCTGTCTTTAATGTACAGTGTTAAATAAGGCCTAAAAGCTGTGTGGTGCTATAATGTTGTTAACCCTTGTGTTTTATTGTGTTCATACCCCAAACCAGGAAATTGCACTCTGCCCATTTAATCACTACAAAAACAATAAAAAACTATTTAAAAAACCCTATGTATATTTATACCGTGCTTGAAGACTTGGTAGCAGTCCGTCAGTGTTGTACTTTGTCTACTACTTACTGTGATGTCCTTGGTTCTACCCTCCCTTTTGCTCGGCAAACTAACCACACCATTTTTTGTCTTTATGTGAAGGAAACTTTAAACCTGTGTGATTTTGTCTTAAAATGGACTGGAATGAAATGACAGAATGAAATAGAGAATTGTGAAATTACGAAGGGCTCCATATGACAGACAAGAGACTTAGTATGTTTTATTTTCTCAAGAGAAAGCCTTATATGCAAACCTTTTCACCTGTGCGTTTCTGCAAGTGCCATCCCTGTACAGTGTAAAAATCAGAGTTTACTTGTATTATCTTTGCTCTGGCTTCAGTATTAAATCAATATTTCACCTAGTTTTTCAAAGTACCTATGTCAGTATTAGCATCGTTAGAGACAGCAGTTCGTTAGTTTACATGTTTGTGCAATTTTATGTATTTTTCATTACCTTTTTTCAGTTTTACTTTTGTTTTTGTAGATTTTTTTCCCAAGCATAAATTACATTTCAATCAAATTTTAAGATTGCCATTTTATTTATGTGACTCATTTTATATTTCCTAATTGTATTTATTTCATACTGTAGTGTACAGTATTATAGTTCCTCAACAAATATATTTTAGTAAAGGATTCTGTCATTGACTATTGGAGAAAATCATCAATAGAGAGCACTCTATGGTATTTGGAAAAACAGTCATTGTTAAAATTGTCAATTTTGTTCTTATCATTTTATTTCCTTTAAACTACTGGAAATTTGAAATTTGGGGAACTTTTGATACAATATTGTGAAAACACTGTATTTTTTGACAATAAAAAATCCACTTTAGTCATCCAGGTAAAGAGATTAAGATAGAGGGGGTGTTGATGGAAAATTCCTAAAATGTCTTAAGTAGGCTATTATTGAATTTTTTATTTCTCTTGGAAATGACCTCAAATAAATGTAGCCAAAATAAATTTGAATAAAGCTGTGTTATTCTTCTTGTACTTGAATGACTTCTATTTATTATCGATCTAACAGTGATCATTTATACTTATAAAAGGGAAACATTTTCAAAAGTACTATAGACATTTCTAACTATCCATGACAAGCTTCTAGTCAGGGATAGTTTCAATTTAATATAAAGTAATTAGCACAGACTTTTACTTTACTTTAAAATGAGAAAGACTAATCTAAAATCTCTCTCTCAACTGTTAGTTATTGCTGCCTTTACACTTATGTGATTAGTGCTACTGAATTATGACCTTCTGATGTGGATTCTACTTTATGTGAAGATTTCTTAGAAGCTGTGTGATAGACTTTTTAAATTACTTTTGCCTCTTTGAAGTTTAAAAAGACTAGGCTTGAGCTCAAATTACCACAGCAGCAGACAACCAAACTGGCCATGAACTGTTTACACAGGATCTCAGAAGAACTACATTATCCATGACCTTACTAATTTAACTAACATAATGAAATGCAAATAAAATCCCCCCCCACACACACACACACACACACACACACACACACACACACACACACAAGATAAAGTCTATTTTAGGATCTTGCAGATGTTGGGTAAAATATTGTACATATCGTCACTGAGTCCACTAAAACATGGAAGATCAGTTGTTGGCAGAGAATATGTTCACAAGTAGCCTAGAAAAGTCATCCCTTGACAGTATTGTCAAAATAGTGAGCGAAAAAGCTCTCTCTCTCTCTCAAGCCAGTGAAGACCTAAACAACGAACAGCGTGAGGGGCGTTCCTAAAACGACACCATCACGCACGGATGGAACGAGTGCGTCATTTTTCTACCAATAATATTCAGGAAAAGGTGAGTCTTCGTTCCACATGCAGACAGAAACGAACACTGACATGTGCACTGCATGTTGTTTCAAACACTTTCTATAAAGCGACGCTTTATTTCTACATTAATTTGTCTTACTGAATAGAAAAACAATTGTCAATTTGCATAGGGAGACTGTAAATGTTTTCAATTACAAATATGGTTACGAATGGAAATGTGTCTCTGGCAAAGGAGACGTTGTGTACAATCTAGCTCTGGTCCAGGGCATTACTGCGCCTTGTAAACTGAGCATTCTGGATCGGGCCAAAATACGAAATCCATGTGTAGTGACTGAATTCAATGTAGGCTACAAAGTAAAAAGGAAAGATGTTGCTCGAGTGTTGAATAACTGCTATCTGTAGGCTATGTGCCAGCTGCTATTTTAAAAAAGTATGACTTATTTTGAGGGCATTTTGTTTACTGCCTTTTTGTTTTGTTTCCTACAGCATTGAACACACGCGCCTGAATCGGTTAGTCTAGCAGTTACCTAAAGTCTTTTAACTTCGTATTATATTTCCTGAGCCTTGCCAACATGTCATGCGAAATCTAAATAGGCCTGACCATGTGTTTTAAGCACTCTGTCACAAACCAGCCCATAATTTCAGATAAATCTAGGTCCGATGGTATGGCAAAGAGACGGGATGGGATTTGTATAAAATTGAAGCTCACTTATTTAATTTTTACACAAATTAAAAACATCTAAAATCGAAATTTGGAGAAAGGTAAAAACAAGCAACAGTGACTCCAGCCATGATCACCTTGTTGCTGTAGTTTAATTCACGTCAGACAATATGGGATTTAAAGGGATAATCCACCCCGGAGGTAAAAGTCTTCATTTTTTATTTAACCTTTATTTATGACTCATATCTCCCTCATTAACTTTAAGCACCAGCTGTCAGAGCATCTCATAGATCACTGCACATGTACATAGCCCATCTGTAAATAGCCCATCCAACTACCTCATCCCCATACTGTTCTTTTTGTTGTTGTTGCTCCTTTGCACCCCAGTATCTCTACTTGCACATTCATCTTCTGCACATCTATCACTCCAGTGTTTAAATTGTAATTATTTTGTCACTATGGCCTTACCTCCCTTATCTTACCTCTTTTGCACACACTGTACATAGACTTTTTTTCTATTGTGTTATTGACTGTATGTTTGTTTATTCCATGTGTAACACTGTGTTGTTATTTGTGTCGCATTGCTTTGTTTTATCTTGGCCAGGTCGCAGTTGTAAATTATAACTTGTTATCAAATAGCCTACCTGGTTAAATAAAGGTGAAATAGATTTTTATTTTATTTAACTAGGCAAGTCAGTTAAGAACAAATTCTTATTTACAATGCAGGCCTACCCTGGCCAAACCCGGACGACGCTGGGCCAATTGTGAAACTCTTGTGGATTTGGTGAAAGCCTATGTTGTATCTGTAACCACGTTTCCATTCATATGTTTGAATGTGAGCAATGTCATACCGTATAAAACAAAATCAAGACACCTGTCATGGAAACAGGAAGTTTCAGTACAATTTCATGAATGCAGACAGATCATTGGTTCATTCGATATGGTGGGATCATTTTGTGTCGGTAAGAATAATTATTCGAGAAATGTCCGTGGAAACACCTTTTATGCGCAAATATTGATATAATAACCATTATATCAAAGTAAATTAGTCATGAGATGATATGGTATGTGATCCTTCTACTACAACTCAGGAAACCATGCCATTTATTTGGCTACAGATGAAATAACTTATGATGAACTTCACAGGTTGATGAAAGTACACAGTGATCTTGATGCTCCTTTACAGTAAATATCGAGGGGCTGATTCTGGTGACATGATGATCGATACTTGACTGCCGTTTGACTAATACAAATATTCTCGATCTTATCCATAATAATCTCATCATGTAGACTAGTTTACCCGCTCTGTATCTGTGAGCTGTTGGCTAGAGCGCAAATGCCAAGACCAGAGTAGGCACATTTGGTATTTAACCCAACCGTTTTTGTGACAAACTAGAGTAGAGTTAAAAATGTGATGGATGTACGTTGAACTTTACATTTGATTCTCTACATAAAAACGTAAGTAAAAAAAGTAAATTTTTTAGTGCACTGTCATCACGTACTGATTTTGTATCTGCAACGAGTCTGTTTTGTGGGAAATTGCACGTTTTTTTAATGCTGATTTTGAAAATTTGTCATCAATCTAAACTGTGTACTAAATTCTTCAACTCAGTTTCTCCCTTTAAGTACCATCTTGCAATGCTCAGTGGCTGCGTTTCAAACTCATAAAAGACACCCTCGTCCACTTACCCTCGGCCTTATGCCCTTGGGGGAATCCCCGCGGGCATATTTGTCATTTGTCCAAGTGATTAGCCTAGCAAGGGAAGTTTGCAACGTAAGCCCCTCAGCCCTCGTATTTAATGGAGTTTGCAAGTGTACAATTATGTTCACTTCGGGGCCAGAAACGCCCCATAATTCAATTTGCGATGATTGTACATCCCTAACCCTAAGAAAAGTTAGCCAAAACTTAAAACCTCAACGTCAATATGAAGTCAACATTCAAGTGTAAGTAAAAACAAATGTAAATATGTTAGAAGTTGTCCTACTAATGCACAAACACGTCTTGTAAAAGTAAATATGTTTTTGTTTAGTTAGCTTTTGGATATTGTAGAAATAAAACATTTTCCTTCTTCAGAAGTTCCAGCTTTGCAGGCTGACGTTAGTTATCTCATTCATTTGCTAGCTATTATACTTATATTAATAATTATATGGTGAATATAAGTAGACATGCAATAATAGAGCATATAAAACACAATCGTTGCAGGACGAAATTAAAATGAATTCCTTCCTCCCTCGCCGCTTGCCTTGTAAGTGTAAACTCGTCAGATGTCATGATACGTCATCAGAAGTGTCCATTTATTTTGAGGGCTGAGGGGAGAGGGTATGTCTGTAAAGTGTTTGGAATGCAGCCAATGTCTGTGGGAAAGTGCCATTGTTGCCACAGCAAAATACTCTGTATTTTTTTTTTTTACAGCTAGCTATCTACTGACTTTGGTATTATTGTTTGGATTTACGTTTGCTAGCTAGCTAGCTAGCTAGTCAGCCAGCCCAGAGAGAGATCATTGCATCGTGGGTTTTGTAGTCGACTTGAGCTGCAACAGATTTCCACAATGATTTTGACGTTGCTACATTACCAACCTTGTTATGAGGACAAATTGAAACATTTGTTCAACAGAAATATAGTTTTCACATATTAGTGTTATTTAACATAATCATAGGAATTTGTGGTTTGGGATGGATTTTCCCTTTAACATTCTAAAAACACATGTCATACTGTTCACTAGTTCACCATCGGGATTAAAACACTTGTTCCATGACAAGTCAAACAGTTGTTCCATAGCTCCATGACAAGTCAAACAGCAGTTTCCTAGCCAAACAGCAGTTACCTAGCCAAACAGCAGTTACCTAGCCAAACAGCAGTTATCTGGGACAAACAGCAGTTACCTAGTCAAACAGCAGTTACCTAGTCAAACAGCAGTTACCTAGTCAAACAGCAGTTACCTAGCCAAACAGCAGTTACCTAGCCAAACAACAGTTTCCTAGTCAAACAGCAGTTTCCTAGTCAAACAGCAGTTACCTAGTCAAACAGCAGTTACCTAGTCAAACAGCAGTTACCTAGTCAAACAACAGTTACCTAGTGAAACAGCAGTTACCTAGTCAAACAGCAGTTACCTAGTCAAACAGCAGTTACCTAGTCAAACAGCAGTTACCTAGTCAAACAACAGTTACCTAGTGAAACAGCAGTTACCTAGCCAAACAGCAGTTACCTAGCCAAACAGAAGTTACCTAGTCAAACAGCAGTTACCTATCCAAACAGCAGTTACCTAGTCAAACAGCAGTTACCTAGTGAAACAGCAGTTACCTAGTGAAACAGCAGTTACCAAGTCAAACAGCAGTTACCTAGTGAAACAGCAGTTACATAAGCCAAACAGCAGTTACCTAGCCAAACAGCAGTTACCTAGTCAAACAACAGTTACCTAGTGAAACAGCAGTTACCAAGTCAAACAGCAGTTACCTAGTCAAACAGCAGTTACCTAGTCAAACAGCAGTTACCTAGCCAAACAGCAGTTACCTAGCCAAACAGCAGTTACCTAGCCAAACAGCAGTTACCTAGTCAAACAGCAGTTACCTAGCCAAACAGCAGTTACCTAGCCAAACAGCAGTTACCTAGCCAACAGCAGTTACCTAGTCAAACAGCAGTTACCTAGTCAAACAGCAGTTATCTAGCCAAACAGCAGTTACCTAGCCAAACAGCAGTTACCTAGCCAAACAGCAGTTACCTAGTCAAACAGCAGTTACCTAGCCAAACAGCAGTTACCTAGTGAAACAGCAGTTACATAAGCCAAACAGCAGTTACCTAGCCAAACAGCAGTTACCAAGTCAAACAGCAGTTACCTAGTGAAACAGCAGTTACCTAGCCAAACAGCAGTTACCTAGCCAAACAGCAGTTACCTAGCCAAACAGCAGTTACCTAGCCAAAGCCATCTACTACAGTCATCTCTTCCTCTGCACTGTTTTTAGAAAAAGTCGCACTGTTCTCTGCAGCTGTGTCGACCCGTTCTCCATAGAACAAGCAAGCCAGCCATACAGACACTCTTTTGCTATCCCGCTCCCAGGTGTCCTCATGGTCCTCAAGTCAGCCCTCTAATACCGCTAAACTGCATTTTCCTTTTAATTGGTATTGGAATGATTTTAGTAGCCTATTTTAAATGGTTGTTGAGCTTGGGTATGGTGACTGGTCACAATGTATGACATCTTTTCTGCCAACATCTGATAAGCCAACTCATACTAAATAGTACCAAGCATGTCAACTCCATGATGATTTAATCCATGGAGTTGAGCGTAGGCTACAGATTTTGAAATAAACATCTGACTACTTAGTCACTATGCAGTCGATAATATATATATTTTTTACATTTTAAACCCTTTCTTTGTTTGATGAAATCCATACTTTTTAATAAAAAAATCAAATGAAACCATCGACTGCTCCCTTGTTGAGATTCAATTGGCACATGCACATTTGCGCTGAGTTGCCATTTTAGATCAACAGCAATGAGGAAGCAGTCGGTAGTTGTATTTGATTTATGATTTATTAAAAAGGATGGAATTCAACAAACAAGATAGGCACTCAACAACAGAGGACAAACATAAGTACACGGTAAGGATAAAAACACACTAGTCTGCGCTCAACTCCGTGGATGAAATCATTGTGGACTTGAGGTACTTTGTAAACTTCGGAGCAGAGTAAAGTGTCGTCGTTTATGACAGTTCACTTACAGTGTTAATCAACAAATGACATTGTTCTTACTGCAGTAGACCTAGCTCATAAGTGAAACTTTCACCAGTGATGTGGTTTTTAAATGACTAAGGCTCTCTAGGCCTACTTCAAAGGGATGCTCTACATTTACAAGGCCACACAAAGTCCTGAGAATTGCTTACACACAATGTAAAAGCCTTTTTTCAGTCAGTGGAATGCCTGAAAGTGTGATAAGTCAGCTGCATGACAAATCATATTCTGACCGATACAGTATGATTTTAATAGCAGAGTAAATCATTTTATATTCAATCACTTTTTGACAACCCCTTTTGATTTGAACAGAACCTTCCATATGTATTTGCCCATTGTAGAAGTGCTCAGAAAGTAACTTTTTGGACCTGAATGCCAAATCATTTGAGATAAAGGTGTTTTTTGCATAACCCACCATACCATGAAGCATACAGTACCAGTCAAAAGTTTGGAAACACCTACTCATTCAAGGGTTATTTTTTATTTTTTACTATTTTCTACATTGTAGAATAATAATGAAGACATCAAAACTATGAAATAACACATCGAATCATGTTGTAACCAAAAGTGTTAAACAAATCAAAATATATTTATTTTTTAGATTCTTCAAAGTAACCACCACCTTGATGACAGCTTTGCAAACTCTTGGCTTTCTCTCAACCAGCTCATGAGTCACCTGGAATGCTTTTCCAACAGTCTTGAAGTTCCCACATATGCTGAGCACTTGTTGGCTGACTTTCCTTATTTACAATGACGGCCTACCATGGCCAAACCCGAATGACGCTGGGCCAATTGTGCGCCGCCCTATGAGACTCCCAATCACGGCAGGATTCAAACCAGGGACTGTAGTAACTCCTCTTGCACTGAGATGCAGTGCCTTAGACCACTGCACCACTTGGGAGCCCATTTCAATGAGCATTTAACAACAGAGTTTTAAACTGCCCTACTGACACTAGGAAATCCAGGTGTTATTAGTTTTGTAAGGTATTCTATAATTATGGTGCATTAAAACTATAGGCAGATTTACCAAACTTTGTGGAGACAAGCGGAACCTCCAGAGTTAACCAACACTGTGAGCTGGACACGAGAAGGGAGTAAAGAAGTGATCTAAAGGGATTTAATGTCAATCCTACGTAGGAAACCCATTGAAATCATAGAAATAGATAATAGAATACACATAACCATTTAAGTTGACAATCGACGGTGGGTGGGCCGGGCGGCCATCTTTATGGTAGTAATTCAAATGTAGCAGCTAAATTCCAGTGGTCTGAAGGGATAGGTCCATTCTATGAATTATAGTATTGAAATGGCCCCCACTCTGTATTCAGAAACATGTTGTGTCTCAACTGATGGTGGGCACTGCACCACCTCAGATGATGTAACGTAGGGTCTAAGCTACATCACATGTGAATATGTGAAAATAAAGAAAATTGTAGTTGACACATTTTTAGATGATTGACATTAAAGGTTTAAAACATTTCAGTTTGACAACATTTGTTTGTAAGCTTTTACATGATATCAAACCCAACCGCTATGTTTTGGAGTGACATGGTGTCTCATGGATTGGTGGGGTATAGGCAAAATGTTTAAACTGAGCACCTTTATCTCCTGAATGTTTTGGCATTCAGGTCCAAAATGTCACTTTCTGAGCACTTCTTGCATGATCAAACATGTGTGTAAAGTTTTGTTTAAATCAAAAGGGATGCTGTCAAAAAGTGATTGAATTCAAAAAAGGGATTTTACCCAGCAGTATAGAGGCAAGAGCACAGTTATAAAAGCAAATGAATGGCTCACCTCTCACATGTAGGGTCATTTCCAAAAGGAGGACTGATATTCTTGAGTGGGGCACTCTAGTTTGTTATATAGTCTGTGAAGTTCTACAGTGTAAAACACAGTAAGGACACTTGATCTTTCCATGTCATAGACTGACCAGATGAAAGCTATGAGCCCTTATTGATGTCACTTGTTAAATCCACTACAATCAGTGTAGATGAAGTGGAGGAGACAGGTTCAAGAAGGATTTTTAAGCCTTGAGACAATTGAGACATGGATTGTGTGTGTGTTCCATTTGCCTTTGAACGGGGTATGGTAGTAGGTGCCAGACACACCGGTTTGTGTAAAAAACTGCAATGCTGCTGGATTTTTCATGCTCAACAGTTACCTGTGTGTATCAAGAATGGCCAACCACCCAAAGGACATCCAGCCAACTTGACACAACTGTGGGAAGCTTTGGAGTGGGCCAGAATGCGTTCGACACATTGTCGAGTCCACGCCCTGACAAATTAAAGGCTGTTCTGAAGGCAAAATGGGGGGGTGCAACTCAATATTAGGAAGGTGACCTAAATGTTTTGCACACTCAGTGCATATTGGACTGCCTTTCCATTTTCCTGGCTATTGTTCATATCACTGTGCCTTCTCCTTCTCCCCATGCAAAGCAGCACAGAGAGATTAACACATGTCCATGTGCCTATAATTATAGCTGTAGTTCCTTTCAGTGGATCCTTAAATGATTCGCTTTTACATAAAGCCTGCGCTTGTGAAGTACAAGGGCACGACTCCCTCAATTAAAAGAAGGAAAAGTCACTGCTCACTCATTTCACCGCTTTGAAACCTTAATCTGCGGAAAATGGGAGCTGCCTCCCCTTTTCTAATATGAGATCAAAGGAGTTCTGAATAGCATTACACGTTCCTTGCTCGATGTGGGAAGCCGCTTAAATTTGCATTGTCAACCTGAAAAGCCTGCCATGAGAAGACTGAATGAAAGGTTTTTAGGACACAATATTACCCTCTGTTTTGCTGGTTGAGCACTGATCCTAATGGAATCATGGTTAGTCTCATGACTGCAGTACCCACTTTTGAACAATAACTGTGAATATTATTGCCCTATGACCTATAACTTCATTATAAATCAGGATGGAATTTTCTATACATTAGGAATGTAGTCTATTTCAAGTATGTCATCTAACTAAACCTTTCAATCAAAAATAAGACGATGCTCTTATACCTTGATATATACCATGATATCTATTCAGGTTAAAGGAAGAGAAAATTACAGAAGCTAACCTATTTTCTCAAATATTTTCCCACATGTCAAACTGCAGTTTATTTGACTGTCTAGTGTATGCATTTCTATATTTAGATGTGTAGTAGGTGTGTAATGTTATAGATGTATTTACGACATTTGTCAAGTGAGACCTCATCCCTAACTACCTTCCGGACGGTGCACAACACAGACTGAGATGTAGTTTGCCTCCGCCTCAGTCTGCCATGTTCTCAGCATCTACAGTATCTCATCCGATCTTATGTTTAGGATAAATAAACAGAGGAAGTATCAGATCTATAGCCTCTTCCCTTTCAAACCCCATACAATATGTTGATGCCCACACACACACACACACACACACACACACACACACACACACACACATACACATACACATACACATACACACACACAGAATGCATGCTTAAACCCTGAATGGCTGAAAGGACCAAAAGGGAGGTGTTGGAATCTGGCACGCATGCTCCAGCGATCTGTGTTTGTCGCTAGCCACTGCAATCCCATCCAACCATGTGCCTGCTATCCGCAAGGGCACGATGGGGGTAGTGCTTCTGGTGATGACTTTAATGGTCACGATTGGTCCTCACTGTGACGTCTTTATGCATTTTTATATGGAATCACAGCGGCTCAGGCTGCCTCCCCCACCGTTGCTATTTAGGTCTATGTAAATCCTGTGTTTCTGCATGAAATCCCTGTGCACCTCAGGGCGGTGTGTGTGTGTGTGTGTGTGTGTGCTTTTCAAAGGTACACACACATGATTTATAAAGCTGTGGCGATGATTGGCTGATTGTCCTTCACTGTATTCGCCCAATGCTCTGGAAATGTCAGTGATGTTGAGGATGTGAAGCTACATTATAAATGTGAAGGCATTGTGCTAAAGATTAAACCAGACAACAACAATTGTCCAATATTCACTTTTTCTCATATTGTTTTGTTTCCAGACAGGTGTTTTCGGTCTAAAGACTAACCCTTTCTGAGAGTCTCCAGACAGACAGGTGTTTCAGTCTAAAGACTAACCCTATCTGAGGATCTCCAGACAGACAGGTGTTTCAGTCTAAAGACTAACCCTATCTGAGAGTCTCCAGACAGACAGGTGTTTCAGTCTAAAGACTAACCCTATCTGGGGATCTACAGACAGACAGGTGTTTCAGTCTAAAGACTAACCCTATCTGAGTCTACAGACAGACAGGTGTTTCAGTCTAAAGACTAACCCTATCTGAGAGTCTCCAGACAGACAGGTGTTTCAGTCTAAAGACTAACCCTATCTGAGAGTCTCCAGACAGACAGGTGGTTCAGTCTAAAGACTAAACCTATCAGAGAGTCTCCAGTCAGACAGGTGTTTCAGTCTAAAGACTAACCCTATCAGAGAGTCTCCAGACAGACAGGTGTTTCAGTCTAAAGACTAACCCTATCTGAGAGTCTCCAGACAGACAGGTGTTTCAGTCTAAAGACTAACCCTATCTGAGGATCTACAAACAGACAGGTGTTTCAGTCTAAAGACTAACCCTATCTGAGAGTCTCCAGACAGACAGGTGTTTCAGTCTAAAGACTAACACTATCTGAGGATCTACAAACAGACAGGTGTTTCAGTCTAAAGACTAACCCTATCTGAGGATCTACAAACAGACAGGTGTTTCAGTCTAAAGACTAACCCTATCTGAGAGTCTCCAGACAGACAGGTGTTTCAGTCTAAAGACTAACCCTATCTGAGGATCTACAAACAGACAGGTGTTTCAGTCTAAAGACTAACTCTATCTGACAGTCTCCAGACAGACAGGTGTTTCAGTCTAAAGACTAACACTATCTGAGGATCTACAAACAGACAGGTGTTTCAGTCTAAAGACTAACTCTATCTGACAGTCTCCAGACAGACAGGTCAGATAGTGAAATGAATAGTCAGCATTCACAGTGTCCTTACCTTGTTATTCACTCCTGGGTGGTTTGGTGCGTTGGGGATTCCCGTTCATAGCAGCGTGAGGGGGAGAGAACGGTGACATGAACCCTTTCAGTTCATTTCTGAGGTGGAAAGATGTCAGTACCCTGAATACTCTGAAGAGGTGGGCGAAAGGTATAGGTGAGGAGAGATTTGATCGTCAGTGGGTCCATTTCGCAATGGTTGGAAATCACCCCGGAGATGTGGTCTAAGACTTGTTGTTTCGTGTTCTATTCCAACAACTGTTGTTATGCCGAGCTTTATACAGCAATGGTCCATCGTCTATCCACATGTTTTTTTTCTTCTTTTTTTTCAGTGTAAGCGTCCATAATGTTTTGTGCTTGACAAGAGTCACACACAGTAGGTCAGAGATGTCAATATGTAACAAAGACTACATTTAGCTTTTGTTTACACATTTAATGCTGCGGGAATGTCTTGGTATTCCATTAGGGGTTTTGGATCAATGGGTCACAATTGTGCTTTCAGGAAGATAGATTTGTGTCATTGGCCTAAACTTCTGTTTGCCCTGTAAAACATCCACTTTCTACTGAACTCCACGTCTTTTAAACTCCTAAAGGGTTTGTCATTTACAAAAAGATTGCACAGCTCATTCCCTACTTAAGATATGACTTGCATTTCAGAGCGAGAGAGGGACCAAGATATTGACTGATTGGAAAGTCTGTGGGCGAACGATGAGTTACCCATTGTGGGCAGGAAGAATGAGATGGAGGACAGTATTTACTGTAGATGTAAACTGGATGTCATGGTGAGAGAATTAATTGGAAAAGAAATTGCACTCAAACACAGTTTTTATTTTATTTAACCTTTATTTAACTAGGCAAATCATTATTTACAATGACGGCCTACCTCGGCCAAATCCTAGCATAGTATGATGCTGGACCAATTGTGCGCCTCCCTGTGGGACTCACCATTAACGGTCTGTTATGAAACAGCCTGGAATCGAACCAGGGTCTGTAGTGACGCGTCTAGCACTAAGATGCAGTGCCTTAGAACGCTGCACCACTCTGGAGCCCAGTGTCCTGTATATCAATGTATTCTCAGCATTTTAGGCTGCCATTTCCTTCTATCGCCATCACTCATATTCTTCCTTGCGCTTGTCATTCCTTTACACGACCAGATAGAGTTTGTGATGACTATTTTACAAAAAACAAATTTGTATGTGATTGTCAATTTACTGTAACTAATACATGTGGAAAAGACTGTGTGGGCTTAGCTCAGCACATATTTTTATTTGTTCCACAGGAAATGAATAGATTATACTTCCCAAAATGTAACTGGTCTTTTCCCTTTCCCTGCCAAGGAGGCCTTCATTGCCAACCTCTGATTTCCCCATCATGTCCTATTCATACTGGAGTGTTCTTTGTCCTTGCTTATGATCATCCCATGTTTCTCTCCTCAGATTCAGCATAGCCTATCCATGAGTGTGCTTCTGTTGGAGGTGCTCCCACAAGCAGCTGATAGACCTGTTCAGAGAGAATGTGGAAGACTGCGTAGCCATCAGCAGCCCAGGCCATCCCGGCCAGCCCCTCATACAGGTTAACACAAAGACGCAGGATGGAGTTAACTGGTACATTCCTGAGTAAGGTTAGTAGGTAATTGGTGTTGCAAAACGTACACTGGGTTTCTCTTTCCAAGACGTTGTTTGTGAGTTTCCATGTACAGTGAGCTCAGTATAGGGGAAATCCAATTCCTCTGTTTTGGTAAAGTGAGATGGAGAGTGGGTTGTCAGCTATTCTAAGGTACCCTGGTATCGCTCACTACTAGATGTCAGAGATTGGGATTACATTCCGTCATTTACTTCCACGTAGAGAGTTTAGGTAATATGTAGAGCAGGTGTGTCACACTCATTTTGGCCCGCAGGTCGCATTCAGTCTTCACCAAGGTCTGGATGGCTTCACTTAGAATGTATTATATTTTCTCGTCATAAAAATTTGCAAACATAATCCTCTATCCCAGGGTTTCCTAAACTCGACCCCCTGAGTGCTCTGGCCCTACACAGCTGATTCAAATAATCTTGATGATGATTTGGTTATTTGAATCAGCTTTGTAGTCCTTGGGTGAAAACCAAAACGTGGGCCCCGGGACTGAGTTTGGGAGACCCTGCTCTATCCCATTGCTTCTAGAATTTCTAATGATGAACCAATGCTCCCTGATTGTCTATCTTTGATTTTGATTACTGTTAGCAAGCTGGACTGCGTGAAGAGACTGTAAATACAGGTTCATTTTCATTTCTACACAGTTTCCATTTGGTTTTAGTCATTTCCATTTCGATTGAGATTGTCCCCCCCCAAATGTTTTCTTTCTAAAGAAAATAATTGAAAGGGTTCCGTATGTTTGACACCTTATTAATAAGGGAAGAACCCAATGTATAACAGTAGTTAGTCATCCTCTTTTTGTGCATTGGAATTGCTTGCATGTTTTTTTAGCTACTTTCCTTTGTCGTTAAGCCAGAGTGTGCAGTATAATCATTTGATGAGAAACTCTGCTTTGCAGAAACTGGTCTGATTCAGGACTTGGTGAGTACTTGACAGATTGCCAAAGATGGGGTGATTAACTATACGTTTGGAAAAGCGATGCAGTGATGCTGCAGTCCTTCCACACACCCACAGGACTACCACTCAGGTTGATGTGTAACCTTCTTGTTTGGTTTTTGATCTCTTATCTGTCATATCTGCAACACTGCTGTAACGGTTGCTACTGAAGAAACACAGTGGGCGAGCCACGTCACATACAGTAGAGTGAAATTCCTACTTCAAAAGGTCATCAGTCAAAATGAAGACAGGTAGTCAAATTGGTAGTGGCTAGATAGCCTACATTATGGAGTGCCGTGTTGCTAAGTAATAGCTCATACAGTAACTAAACTAAGCAATTTTCTCTTTCTCTTCTTTTTGATGATACTTTTTGATACAGAATGAGATATTCCCTTTTCCCTAAGTGAAAACAAGTTGTAATTCAACACATAACAAATCAAAATGTTCTACTTATTATTCTTATAATAAAAACGGAAAGAAAAAAAAATCTATTTCCTGCTAAAGTGATACATTAAGTAACTCCTCCAGTCTCTGTGCTTCTAATTCTTAACTACACAGGATGTCCTTGTGGACTATTCTACTGGCAGGAACAAGTTAAAAGTAGAGAACTCTCATCTGGTTTGAGTCAGAGCCCTGCATTACCAACAGAGTGAGGGCGGTGAGGGTGATTTCTGTAACTTGCAGTACTGTAGGCCTCTTGGTTTTGATCGAAGGCCCAAACAGGCCAGGAAATTGGGCTAATCCCAGGTCTGAAAGGCACACGGGGACGTGATCTTAGCGATGGCTCGTGGACTCAACCACATCAAAGAGTCCTGCTCATGGGTAAAGGGGACTGACTGACTGATGAAGGGACGAGCCATGGCTTGAAGTCACTTAGGGAGTTGCTGGAGCTTCAAAGACTCATCACTGAGCACGCAACAGATACAGAGACGCCGCAGAGAGAGACGGAGAGAGAGAGAGATGTGTGTTCCACAGGGCTGCGGTGGAAACGACGCAGTTCTTATAGCCTTTAGCCGTACCCTCATCCTACTCCTCCTTTGTTCCTCTGGTGATGTAGAGGTTAACCCAGGCCCTGTGTGTCCACAGGCACTCTCATTTGCTGACTTCTGCAACCGTAAAAGCCTTGGGTTCATGCATGTTAACATCAGAAGCCTCCTCCCTAAGTTTGCTTTATTGACTGCTTTAGCACACTCTGCCAACCGTGATGTCCTAACCGTATCTGAATCCTGGCTTAGGAAGGCCACCAAAAATTCTGAAATTTCCATCCCCAAGGTTGCGGAATTGCAATCTACTGTAGAGATAGCCTGCAGAGTTCTGTCATACTATCCAGGTCTACGCCCAAACAGTTCGAGCTTCTACTTTTAAAGATCCATCTCTCCAGAAATAAGTTCCTCACTGTTGCCGTTTGCTATAGACCCCCTCAGCTCCCAGCTGTGCCCTGGACACCATATGTGAATTGATTGCCCTCCATCTATCGTCAGAGTTCGTACTGCTAGGTGACCTAAATTGGGATATGCTTAACACCCCAGCCGTCCTACAATCTAAGCTAGATGCCCTCAATCTCACAAAAATGATCAAAGAACCTACCAGGTACAACCCCAAATCCGTAAATGTGCACCCTCATAGATATCATCCTGACCAACTTGCCCTCTAAATGCACCTCTGGTGTTTTCAACCAGGATCTCAGCTATCACTGCCTTATTGTCTGCGTCCGTTATGGGTCTGCGGTCAAACAACCACCCACCATCACTGTCAAACGCTCCCTAAAACACTTCTGTGAGCAGGACTTTCTAATCGACCTGGTCCAGGTATCCTGGAAGGATATTGACCTCATCCCGTCAGTAGAGGATGCCTGCTTGTTCATTAAAAGTTATTTGCGCACCATCTTAAATAAGCACGCCCCTTTAAAAAAATGTAGAACTAAGAACAGATATAGCCTTTGGTTCACTCCAGACTTGACTGCCCTTGACCAGCACAACAACACTCTGGGGCGTACTGTACTAACATCGAATAGTCCCCACGATATGCAACTTTTCAGGTAAGTCAGGAACCAATACACACAGTCAGTTAGAAAGCAAAGGCTAGCTTTTTCTAACAGACATTTGCATCCCGTAGCACTAATCCCAAAACGTTTTGGGACACTGTAAAGTCCATGGAGAATAAAAGTACCTCCTCCCAGCTACCCACTGCACTGAGACTAGGAAACACTGTCACCACTGATAAATCCACGATAATCGAGAATTTTAATAAGCGTTCCTCTACGGCTGGCCATGCTTTCCACCTGGCTACCCCTACCCGGGCCAATAGCTCTGCACAACCCACAGCAACTGGCCCAATACCCCCCCCTGCTTTTCCTTCACTCAAATCCAGACAGCTGATGTTCTGGATCCCTGCATATCAGCTGGGCTAGACAATCTGGACATTCTCTTCCTAAAAGTATCCTCCGCCATTGTTGCAACCCCTATTACTAGTCTGTTCAAACTCTCTTTCGTATCATCTGAGATTCCTAAAGATTGGAAAGCGGCCGCGGTCATCCCCCTCTTCAAAGGGCGAGAGACTCTAGACCCAAACTGCTACAAACCTATATCCATCCTGCCCTGTCTTTCTAAAGTCTTCAAAAGCCAAGTCGACAAACAGATCACCGACCATTTTGAATCCCACTGTACCTTCTCCGCTATGCAATCTGGTTTCCGAGCTGGTCACGGGTGCACCTCAGTCACGCTCAAGGTCCTAAATGATATCATAACTGCCATCGATAAAAGACAGTACTATCCAGCCATCTTCATCGACCTGGCCAAGGCTTTCGACTCTGTCAATCACCGTATTCTTATCAGCAAACTCAACAGCCTTGGTTTCTCTAATGACTACCACGCCTGGTTCACTAACTACTTCTCAGATAGAGTTCAGTGTGTCAAATCAGAGTTTCTGTTGTCCGGACCTCTGGCAGTCTCTATGGGGGTGCCACAAGGTTCAATTCTCGGGCCGACTCTTTTCTCTGTATGTATCAATGATGTTGCTCTTGCTGCGGGTGATTCTTTGATCCACCTCTACGCAGACGACACCATTCTGTATACATCTGGCCCTTCTTTGGACACTGTCTGGCTAGACTCTAAACTCTCCGCCCAGACTCACATTAAGCATCTCCAATCCAAAGTTAAATCTAGAATCGGCTTCCTATTTCGCAACAAAGCCTCCTTCACTCATGCTGCCAAACTTACCCTTGTAAAACTGACTATCCTACCGATCCTTGACTTCAGCGATGTCATTTACAAATTAACTTCCAACACTCTACTCAGCAAATCTGTTTTGTCACCAAAGCCCCATATACTACCCACCACTGCGACCTGTATGCTCTCGTTGGCTTGTCCTCGCTACATATTCGTCGCCAAACCCACTGGCTCCAGGTCATCTATAAGTCTTTGCTAGTTATAGCTCCGCCTTATCTCAGCTCACTGGTCACCATAGCAACGCGCTCCAGCAGGTATATTTCACTGGTAATCCCCAAAGCCAACACCTACTTTGGCCGCCTTTCCTTCCAGTTCTCTGCTGTCAATGACTGGAACGAATTGCAAAAATCACTGAAATTGGAGACTTATATCTCCCTCACTAACTTTAAGCGTCAGTTGTCAGAGCGGCTTACCGATCGCTGCAGCTGTACCCAGCCCATCTGTAAATAGCCCATCCAACCAACTACCTACCTCATCCCCATATTTGTTTTTGTTTTTCTGCTCTTTTGCACACCAGTATTTCTACTTGCACATCCTCATCTGCACATATTTCACTCCAGTGTAAATTTATAAATTGTAATTTTTTTTGCCACTATTGGCCTATTTATTGCCTTACCTCCTTACTTCATTTGCAGACACTGTATACAGATTTTTCTATTGTGTTATTGACTACGTTTGTTTTTCCCATGTGTAACTCTGTGTTGTTGTTTTTGTCACACTGCTTTGCTTTATCTTGGCCAGGTTGCAGTTGTAAATGAGAACTTGTTCTCAACTGGCCAACCTGGTTAAATAAAGGTGAAATAAAAAATATATACATTTTTTTATAGGGTGCATGAGTGATGGGCAAGGCTGGGTGGATTATCCTGCTGGGGGAAAGTTAGTACATCTGGGTGATTTAATGTTTTACCTGCTGGTTTTAAAACCAATGGCTATTAAATTCATTTTAGAGGTTGGCATCGGAGGGAACATTTCATTCTGACATGGCTCAGCTAAAAATGACAGTTCTCTCTCACCTACCAAAGTTTCATTTTAGTCACACAGTAGTAGGCACATAGAGGATTAGGAAGTAAGGCTTGGCATTTGTTAGTGAGGAATTCATGTATTTGCAGATAGATGAACTCACCATCCTGATCCACTGTGCTGTGTTCTGGTCTAGTGTGGTCTGGTCCTCAGGGTACTGAACCTGTCTGAGCTGGTGGCCCTGTGCTATACTTCCGCCAGAACCAGCTGGTCTATCCGGTCCACAAGAGTCAGGACAGACACTTCCAGTATGGATGCAACCATGGTGAAGATTGACCTGGCCTTGACTGTACAGTACACAATGGATTTGGTGCCATGTGCTTAGTACCTTATTATCACAGTTAACATGGACAAAACTAACGTCAAAGCAAACAGCTGTCCCAAGAAACAAGAGCCCAAACAAGCAAGGAAAAATTAGCAGCACGCATAATTACTCTGTGTATTTAAAATAACAACAACACTATTCATACGGTAATAGTTTGTCTTAATGAGCATGTCAGGGGTGCGCAACATGATTGCTTAATTGTGATAGGCCAACATGATGCTCTCTGGGTAATTAAAGTCACTTGTGTCGAGCGACTGCGTTGTCATTAATCAGAGGGCAAACAGTAAAGAGAGAGGCACTCTAAAGAAAAGTCATTGTTGTTGATCTGCGTAGGGAAACGCGTCAATAAGCCAGTTCTGTAAGGCCCACTCAATCTACTTTAATGTTATTAACCCAGTCAAATATGGCAGCATTAAATAATACGCTACTCAAAGGGAATGTATCATTAAGAGATGTTTGATTGGATTCAAGCCAGATTGCTTTGCTAATTTGAATTATAATGCAGGGCTTTTGTTGTAATGAAAGAGAATGGGAGCCATTTTAGACTGTACAGATAAATGCACACTATGCTGAACCTTTCCATGTGGCACACAGAATCTGCAAATGAACGGCACAGCAGTGTCACTTTGTGTGTGTGTGTGTGACACCCCCCCCCCCAGCTTGGTGGAAGATGTTCAACTCCTCTTTTTTCAACATGGAGTCCTTCCTGTCCTCCATTTCGTCCTTCATGAAGATGATTCCGGACCACAGGCCCAAAGACCTGGACAAGCTCATCTGCCCAAAGGGCCGGGTCCTCCACTTCCCCATCCAATCTCCCCATGTCACAAGGTCAGTGTCATCATCCTTGGCTACAGTCATTTGCCTTCTAGGGATAACCAGGCCACTGATTAAAGGAAGCAGAGTTGAGAGAGAGAGCGTTGCAGGCTCCTAATCCGACCCAGAGAGCTGATAGGGTTTGGAAGCATGGTTAATGGCAATCTGACTGACTGGAGAGAAGTTAGTTCTGTAAGTCATGATTAGAAGTGACTATGGAGCTTTAATATCCTGTTTTGTTGAAGCCCATCTATCACTGTCATCCGTACTGTCCTGTGTATATGTTACAGATGTCGGCGTGACGTTACAGATTTCGGTGTGACATTGCAGATGTTGAAGTGACGTTACAGATTTCGGTGATTAGTGGACCTGTGTGAAGTGTTTGGGTGAGATGATCAGAGGTGGCAACATTAAGAAAACATTGTTTGTTATCTCTTTAAGTTCTTCATCAGTGTAAGGAACATAAACTCAGCAAAAAATGAAACATCACTTTTTCAGGACCCTGTCTTTCAAAGATAATTCTTAAAAATCCAACTTCACAGATCTTCATTGTAAAGGGTTTTAACACTGTTTCCCATGCTTGTTCAATGAACCATAAACAATTAATGAACATGCACCTGTGGAATGGTTGTTAAGACACTAACAGCTTACAGACAGTAGGCAATTAAAGTCACAGTTATGAAAACTTGAAGATGCCTTTCTACTGACTCTGAAAAAAGAAAGATGCCCAGGGTCCCTGCTGATCTGCGTGAACATGCCTTAGGCATGCTGCAAGGACGCATGAGGACTGCAGATGTGGCCAGGGCAATAAATTGCAATGTCCGTACTGTGAGACGCCTAAGACGGCACTACAGGGAGACAGAACAGACAGCTGATTGTCCTCGCAGTGGCAGACCAGGCCAGCGAAGAGCACAGATCTCAATCCCATTGAGCATGTCTGGGACCTGTTGGATCGGAGGGTGAGGGCTAGGGCCATTTCCCCCAGAAATGTCCGGGAACTTGCAGGTGCGTTGGTGAAAGTGTGGTGTAACATCTCACAGCAAGAACTGGCAAATCTGGTGCAGCCCATGAGGAGGAGATGCACTGCAGTACTTACTGCAGCTGGTGGCCACACCACATAATGACTTTTGATTTTGACCCCACCTTTTTTCTGGGACACATTATTCCATTTCTGTTAGTCACATGTCTGTGGAACTTGTTCAGGTTATGTCTTAGTTGTTGACTCTTGTTATGTTCATACAAATATTTACACATGTTAAGTTTGCTGAAAATAAACTCAGTGAGAGGAATTTTCTTTTTTTGCTGAGTTTAGTGTCGAGGGGTGGTACTATATTTATAAGCTGTTGTCTCGGCTCAGTGACGAGGGGTGGTACTATATTTATAAGCTGTTGTCTCGGCTCAGTGACGAGGGGTGGTACTATATTTATAAGCTGTTGTCTCGGATCAGTAACGAGGGGTGGTACTATATTAATAAGCTGTTGTCTCGGATCAGTGACGAGGGGTGGTACTATATTTATAAGCTGTTGTCTCGGATCAGTAACGAGGGGTGGTACTATATTAATAAGCTGTTGTTTCGGATCAGTGACGAGGGGTGGTACTATATTTATAAGCTGTTGTCTCGGATCAGTGACGAGGGGTGGTACTATATTAATAAGCTGTTGTTTCGGATCAGTGACGAGGGGTGGTACTATATTTATAAGCTGTTGTCTTGGATCAGTGACGAGGGGTGGTACTATATTAATAAGCTGTTGTCTCGGATCAGTGACGAGGGGTGGTACTATATTAATAAGCTGTTGTTTCGGATCAGTGACGAGGGGTGGTACTATATTTATAAGCTGTTGTCTCGGATCAGTAACGAGGGGTGGTACTATATTAATAAGCTGTTGTTTCGGATCAGTGACGAGGGGTGGTACTATATTTATAAGCTGTTGTCTTGGATCAGTGACGAGGGGTGGTACTATATTAATAAGCTGTTGTCTCGGATCAGTGACGAGGGGTGGTACAATATTTATAAGCTGTTGTCTTGGATCAGTAACGAGGGGTGGTACTATATTTATAAGCTGTTGTCTTGGATCAGTGACGAGGGGTGGTACTATATTAATAAGCTGTTGTCTCAGATCAGTGACGAGGGTGGTACTATATTTATAAGCTGTTGTCTCGGATCAGTGACGAGGGGTGGTACTATATTTATAAGCTGTTGTCTCAGATCAGTGACGAGGGGTGGTACTATATTTATAAGCTGTTGTCTCGGATCAGTGACGAGGGGTGGTACTATATTTATAAGCTGTTGTCTCGGATCAGTGACGAGGGGTGGTACTATATTTATAAGCTGTTGTCTCGGATCAGTGACGAGGGGTGTTACTATATTTATAAGCTGTTGTCTCGGATCAGTGACGAGGGGTGGTACTATATTTATAAGCTGTTGTCTCGGATCAGTGACGAGGGGTGGTACTATATTTATAAGCTGTTGTCTCGGATCAGTGACGAGGGGTGGTACTATATTTATAAGCTGTTGTCTCAGATCAGTGACGAGGGGTGGTACTATATTTATAAGCTGTTGTCTCGGATCAGTGACGAGGGGTGGTACTATATTTATAAGCTGTTGTCTCAGATCAGTGACGAGGGGTGGTACTATATTTATAAGCTGTTGTCTCGGATCAGTGACGAGGGGTGGTACTATATTTATAAGCTGTTGTCTCAGATCAGTGACGAGGGGTGGTACTATATTTATAAGCTGTTGTCTCGGATCAGTGACGAGGGGTGGTACTATATTTATAAGCTGTTGTCTCAGATCAGTGACGAGGGGTGGTACTATATTTATAAGCTGTTGTCTCGGATCAGTGACGAGGGGTGGTACTATATTTATAAGCTGTTGTCTCAGATCAGTGACGAGGGGTGGTACTATATTTATAAGCTGTTGTCTCGGATCAGTGACGAGGGGTGGTACTATATTTATAAGCTGTTGTCTCAGATCAGTGACGAGGGGTGGTACTATATTTATAAGCTGTTGTCTCAGATCAGTGACGAGGGGTGGTACTATATTTATAAGCTGTTGTCTCAGATCAGTGACGAGGGGTGGTACTATATTTATAAGCTGTTGTCTCGGATCAGTGACGATGGGTGGTACTATATTTATAAGCTGTTGTCTCGGATCAGTGACGATGGGTGGTACTATATTTATAAGCTGTTGTCTCGGATCAGTGACGAGGGGTGGTACTATCTTATTGCTCTGTTCAAAAACAATGTACTCTCTGCGAAGCACTCCAAAACTCGATGCAACAGAGAGGAGCTTCTTATCAGAGACCAAATCAACAACATACAGTTCACATGAATGCGAGAACATCGTAACAGTTTAAACTTAAATATTAATATTGAAACACAAAATGTGTTCTGACAAAGTCTGACAATTGGTTGCACAGGTTTGTGCATGTCACCCCGTCGTCTGTGTCGCTGCTTGAACAATTCTCTGATGTATCACACACAGCTGGAATTTCTTACATGGTATCCCATTTTTAAGCGAAACCATAATGCATAATATATTCATCGGGTCAGCATTGCGTTTATTGAATAGGAACTAACAAACACCTGATGCAGTTTCTTTTATGAATCCTCTGCTTGCTTTCTTGCAATGCAAGCCTTGCCTTTATGGAAAAGATGAAAGCAGTTTCCGTCGCTCACCCAAGTTGCTCTGAGCATACTCTTTTGGCATATTATACCTAATTATGTAGCCCTACGTCCCCTTGGGAGTTCCCTCTCCATGAAACTTGTGTGTGAGAGTGTGTGACCCTGCCTGCAGTTATTGTGTCATGCAGACTTTATTTTATGGCCTTTCCAATTAGAGCGAGTGAGTTATGTGATTTGAGTCCACTCCGATTTATGCTGGATGCACATATACCCTCACAGGGATAGGTTTAACATGATGATGCATAACCACATAACTAGCCAGCTTTTGTGCCTAGATTAAGAGTAAGGTTTGTTTATAGTATTTAGAGAGTATTTATTTTGCCTTTTGAAATTTTAAGTACATTGAAAGCAATGATGAGCAGAATCTGTGTGTGTATTTCCACATGTTTCCCTGTATATTAGCTGGGGTAAGAAATACTGAAAGTGAGATGACAAGGATGACACAGGCCTCTCGCCCAGAGTGATTTTCAGCTCATTTTCAGATGGTAATTTGCCTGATCCAAAGCAAACTCACGGAGTGTAAGTAAGCGATTATATGCATGGCCGACAATCCCTAAACATGCCTGCGGTCCATTTCCAAACACAGTTAGTCCAGCTCTTTGAAAAGATAAAACTCTCAAAGGAACACCAGATGATTGTTCTGTATTTGTGTTTTCATTGTCTCTGAAATGTTCTCTCAGTCCAAGCGCTCAAATCATCTGGATAGTGTGTGTTTTTGGTATCCATCTATCACTCGGCTTTAGAGAGGTGGACTTTTGTAATTGAATTGCGATTGACCTGAGCCAGCAAAAACCTGTAGTGAGAGACAAAGCTATCACATTTATCATGGTGGAACAGCGGGACATTGAATTTCTTTGAGGGTTGTCAATTCAGAGGTCTGGTGTGTAATCAAATCAATATGCAGATAATCAGCAGGTGCCAGATTCTGGGACCCAACTGCAGTCTCCCCATTCACCCCAGTTCTCTCTGAGGTGTTTGTGTAGCTGTCAGGCAGCGTGTATTTCTGTTCCTCTGGAGAACAGAACGCCGTCAGGTGCTCAAGGGGGAGGGAAACCAGATTGATCATGATTAGTCTATTATTTAATTTTCTCACAAAGAATGTGGAAGGAACCAAGGGTATGTAGGGTTATATGGAACAGGTTCTCCATTGTTAATGTTAAAGGGAAAAAGAAGGGACTCTTTCATGTTCTTCCATGAAAAGATATCAATGCAGGTTTCAACTCTGCATGAAAGCGTTGCACGTCCCTTAGGACCTCCCACTGATGACCGGTTTTCATTAAAGTCCCTTAACTCACTGCAGATAACTGAAGAAAACTTTTAAGTTGATTGGGAAAAGGTTGTTCTTTTTTTGGCTACCTTTAAAAGCCATTGATGTGGCTCCTTGTGAAGAAGCAGTCAAGTCAGTCAGCTCAGGTCTCAAATGACTGACTCCTGGAATGAGTCTGCTGGAGGAGCAGATGGCAGGATATCCTGTTTGAAACGATCATTTGACAAAGTTCAAATGCAACGGGACGTTTTCGCAACCGATGAAGATGGTAACATTTTAAAACGGGAGGACACAAATAATGTTTAGTTCCAACACTATCCACAATAACTTAATTTGTCTTGTCCGTTGTGTCCTGCTATACAGTAAAGGTTGTGTGTTACTGTTTGACTGATGAGACAGACACATCTAGACGTTTAGGTGAATACTGTGATGTGTGAAAAATGGAGACGTAAACCGGTTTGCATTAGTTTCTGATTAGAGAGATTGTTGTTGTATCAGCCACCCCACATGGAGAACCTATGAAGAGAAAACCACCCCAAGGAATGTTGACAGTTTCCCAGATTCTGGACATCTGAAGGCAGTTGTTGCCACGTGCCTCGGTGAGCCTTGGTGAGGCTGTTTAGCCGTGGGACTGTGGGGACTAATTGGAAACATTAAAGCGATGGAGCAGAGGAATTTGAAAGGCAGTCTGGGTCTACTGGCTTAGTGAGAGGGGTTTGTGTTAAACAGGGGTTGTGTAGACAGACAGTAGACTGACTGATGGGATTTATTTACCATGGGATCAACAGGGTCATTTTGCTTTAGAAATTAACACTTAATAGAGCATTCAATGTATTCTGTAGGTTATTTAGTCACTTGAAGCTATGTTGAAAAGTGAAAATAATTCAGACTTTGTCTGGTTGGTTGATTACACTATTTGTATTAGAACGTTGATGGTGCATATCCCCTTACTGTGAATTGTATTCAGATGATTCTCTTACTTTGACTTTCTTTATGGATTGACTGGAGACTGATCCTCTTGTTTACCCACCCTCTACACAATCAGTTGGAGAGGCTTCTCTCTGGCCGGCACTTCATAATGCCCATGGCCAAGAAGAATGTGGTCAAATATTCCTTTGTTCCTTGTGCTGTTGGACTATTAAATGCAAAGTAAATTGTATCGGTATATGTACTAATCTATCTAGTGCAGTTGGGACAATGGTCAGTTGTGAGTGAATGTATTAATGTCCTGATGTGACAATGCCTGTGATCCTTTTAATGGAAGGTGATGCCAAAGAAAAATGTCCATCCTGGATTGACCATTCTATTCTAACGAAAACATAGAACCAGCCAGCCACCCAGACATCAACCCAGCTAGCCACTCACCCAGCCACCTCAACCAGCCAGCCACCCAGACACCAACCCAGCTAGCCACTCACCCAGCCACCTCAACCAGCCAGACACCCAGACACCAACCCAGCCAGGCAGCTGTAAATCCAGCCATCAACCCAGCCACCCACCCACTCAGCCACCCACCCACCCAGCCAGCCAGCCAGCCAGCCATCAATCTAGCCAGCCAGCCATCAACCTAGCCAGCAAGCCATCAACCTAGCCAGCAAGCCATCAACCTAGCCAGCCAGCCATCAACCCAGCCATCAACCAATCAACCCAGCCAGCCAGCCAGCCATCAACCCAGCCAGCCAGCCACCCACTCAGCCAACCAGCCAGCCAGCCAGCCACCAACCCAATTACCTAGCCAGCCAGACACCAACCCAGCCAGCCACCAACCCAGCCTGCCCATAATAGCCAGCCTCGCTCTGCCCACCATAAATTTCACAAGTCACTCAAGCATCCATCCAGCCAGCTCTGCTCTGCTCTGCCCTACCCTACCCTAAACCTCACCCGCCCACCCAGCCAGCCCAGCTCTGCCCAGCCCCGTACCGCTCTGCCCCGCCCCTCGAGGGTTTAATCCACTGTCACCATTTGGCTCATAAGCCTGTCATCTTATCAGACGACTCAACACTCGTCCCACAATGTCCTCTTTGATTACTCTCCAGTCATCGGCCGGTGGTCACCCTGACTGCGAGGGTAGGTGGAGGGAGAGGAGAGGGGGAGAAGGGTAGGGGCTGGAGGAGGGGGAAGCCTAGCTTTCCTCATTAAACCACCCATGTTTAAGCTCATCGGTGACATGATGAAAACAGCTGTCGGTCGGGTTGGTCTACTACCCCCCTCACATTTGAGTACAGTATGTATGGAATAAGAGCTCAGCCCAAAGTATGATGACAGTGTACAGCCAAACTGCAGGTACGGTGGTGCCTCGGTTTTCAGTTGCTCGTGTGCCAGGAACGACCACAATTAGGTCCATATAGTGCCTTTGAAGTTCGGGGAACTAACTGTGATGATTAGGAACGAATTAAAGATCAAACCCTGTATTGGTGATTTGTCCTTAATACCAAACATTAGCTAAAACCCATTGGCATCTGTTCAGTGGTGACATCATTTACTTTTAGCACATGGCAAGTCTGAAATGTGCGTCACACATTCTCAATAACAAAAAATGTAAATACATATGTTTAAACATTTTTTTAAATAATAATACTTCACATTGTAAAATACAGTTGAAGTCGGGAGTTTACATACACCATAGCCAAATACATTTAAACTCAGTTTTTCACAATTCCTGACATTTAATCAGAGTAAAAATTCCCTGTCTTAGGTCAGTTAGGATCACCAATTTATTTTAAGATTGTGAAATGTCAGAATAATGGGTGTGTCAGAAGTTTACATACACTCAATTAGAATTTGGTAGCATTGCCTTTAAATTGTTTAACTTTGGTCAAGCGTTTCGGGTAGTCTTCCACAAGATTCCCACAGTAAGTTGGGTGAATTTTGGCCCATTCCTCCTGACAGAGCTGGTGTAACTGAGTCAGGTTCATAGGCCTCCTTGCTCGCACACACTTTTTCAGTTTTGCCCACACATTTTCTATGGGATTGAGGTCAGGGCTTTGTGATAGCCACTCCAATACCTTGACTTTGTTGTCCATAAGCCAGTTTGTCACAACTTTGGAAGTATGCCTGGGATCATTGTCCATTTGGAAGACCAATTTGCGACCAAGATTTAACCTACTGATGTTGCGACCAAGATTTGCGACCAAGATTTAAACTACTGATGTCTTGAGATTTTGCTACAATAAATCCACATCATTTTCTTGCCTCATGATGCCATCTATTTTTTGAAGTGCACCAGTCCCTCCTGCAGCAAATCACCCCCACAACATGACGCTGCCACCCCCATGCTTCACGGTTGGGATGGTGTTCTTCGGCTTGCAAACTTCCCGCTTTTTCCTCCTAACATAACGATGGTCATTATGGCCAAACAGTCCTATTTTTGTTTCATCAGACCAGATGACATTTCTCCAAAAAGTATGATCTTTGTCCCCATGTGCAGTTGCAAGCCGTAGTCTGGCTTTTTTATGGCGGTTTTGGAGCAGTGGCTTCTTCCTTGCTGAGCAGCCTTTCAGGTTATGTCGATATAGGACTAGTTTTACTGTGGATATAGATACTTTTGTATCTGTTTCCTCCAGCATCTTCACAAGGTTCTTTGCTGTTGTTCTGGGATTGATTTGCACTTTTCTCACCAAAGTACATTAATCTCTTGAAGACAGAACGCATCTCCTTCCTAGCTGTATGATGGCTGCGTGTGTCCCATGATGTTTATACTTGCGTGTCACAATGGAAGGCGCTACTTTTATTCTGTGTTCCAACCCAGTAAATGACAAAGGTTCACATTCAGGGAAACAGTAATGAGAAAAAACGGCCCATGTATTGTGAGCACGGACGTCAGTTTGATGTCTCAGTGGGATCCGTGCTGTACGGTGTACCTTTTTTTTCACCCTCTTTGCAATGCATTATGGGGCCTTTATATTCCATTTTTTTGTTGTGATGACAAATCAAATCCTGACATGGGGATGTTACATTAGGATTTTCATGTCTGAAGCTCAACCTGGATGAAAACATTGAGCGGACAGGTTATATTGGTGAGGGTATTACCGTGCAATCTTTTCTCTACAGCAGATGTCTGGGCTTTGTGTCTCTGGTGAAAGCTGATTGTTCCCGATGTCACATTCTGCAAGCCATATGCATATTACATAATGTCAGCATTTTCCCAGAATAATCACCACAAAAAACTCACTATGATTTTATCTGACTTTTGGGTCTCTGAGCTCTACTGTTTTGCCATGACGCTGAAGGCAAAATGTCATCCACCCTCCTCTGTCCTCCTCGCTCCTCTTCCTTCCGTCTTAATCTCTGTCTAAGTCTGAACACTCGTGGGGAATTTCCCCCTGGGCCCTCGCTCTGACCACAGCCTCCTATCACCATGCCAGATGGAGTGGACCAGTGTTCCTCATAGGGATGCTGCAGAGTGGACCTATAGCTTCTGACTAAAGGGTCAGCTCGCCAGCCTCGTAATGACTGTAAAGTAGATCTTAATGTGTTTTAACGAACTGCTCCGTCCATGCCACAGAGGCTGAGGCTTCTCCCAGTGTTCTCTGGCTGCCTCTGGAACGGCTATAGCGGCTGTCTGGCCTTCCCTCATCAAGCCACTATTAGCTGGGCTAAATGCCCTATCCTGGTTCTTTAGGATTATACTGATGAGATTATTTTGAAGTTTTGGCCTCAGGACAGTAACCTTGCTGCTAAACCTTTGGATGGTTTTCTCTTCTCTACTCTAGTGGCCAATCACTTACTCTGTCAGGTCAGATTCACCCTGAGGAGGAAGGAGCAGGAGTTGTCTTTGACCACCTTAAAACCAGATGTACGTAATCCCCAAAATGAATGATACAGTTGAAGTCAGATGTTTACATAGACCTTAGCCAATTACATTTAAACTTTTTTCATAATTCCTGACATTTAATCCTAGTAAAAAAAATCCCTGTCTTTGGTCAGTTAGGATCACCATTTCTTTTAAGAATGTGAAATGTCAGAATTATAGTAGAGAGAATAATTTATTTCAGCTTTTTATTTATTTCATCACATTCCCAGTGGGTCAGAAGTTAACATACACTCAATTAGTATTTGGTAGCATTGCCTTTAAATAGTTTAACTTCAAACATTTCAGGTAGCCTTCCACAAGCTTCCCACAATAAGTTGGGTAAATTTTGTCCCATTCCTCCTGACAGAGCTGGTGTAACTGAGTCAGGTTTGTAGGCCTCCTTGCTTGCACACACTTTTTCACTTCTGCCCACAAATTTTCTATAGGATTGAGGTCAGGGCTTTGTGATGGCCACTCCAATACCTTGACTTTGTTGTCCTTAAGCCATTTTGCCACAACTTTGGAACTATGCTTGGGGTCATTGTCCATTTGGAAGACCCATTTGTGACCAAGATTTAACTTCCTGACTGAGACTGTCTTGAGATGTTGCTTCAATATATCCACATAATTTTCTTACCTCATAATGCCATCTATTTTGTGAAGTGCACCAGTCCCTCCTCCAGCAATGCACCCCCACAACATTATGCCACCCCCGGTGACTTCCGGCGCCGACAGAGATGGCCGCCTCGCTTCGCGTTCCTAGGAAACTATGCAGTTTTTTGTTTTTTTTACGTGTTATTTCTTACACTAGTACCCCAGGTCATCTTAGGTTTCATTACATGCAGCCGAGAAGAACTACTGAATATAAGATCAGCGTCAACTCACCATCAGTACGACAAAGAATATGTTTTTCGCGACGCGGATCCTGTGTTCTGCCTTACAACCAGGACAACGGAGTGGATTACATGCAGCGACCCAAAAAAACGACTCAGAAAAAGAGGGAAACGAAGCGGTCTTCTGGTCAGACTCCGGAGACGGGCACATCGTGCACCACTCCCTAGCATTCTTCTTGCCAATGTCCAGTCTCTTGACAACAAGGTTGATGAAATCCGAGCAAGGGTAGCATTCCAGAGGGACATCAGAGACTGTAACGTTCTATGCTTCACGGAAACATGGCTAACTGGAGAGACGCTATCCGAAGCGGTGCAGCCAGCGGGTTTCTCCACGCATCGCGCCGACAGAATCAAACATCTTTCTGGTAAGAAGAGGGGCGGGGGCGTATGCCTCATGGCCAACGTGACATGGTGTGATGAAAGAAACATACAGGAACTCAAATCCTTCTGTTCACCTGATTTAGAATTCCTCACAATCAAATGTAGACCGCATTATCTACCAAGAGAATTCTCTTTGATTATAATCACAGCCGTATATATCCCCCCCCAAGCAGACACATCGATGGCTCTGAACAAACTTTATCTAACTCTCTGCAAACTGGAAACGATTTATCCGGAGGCTGCATTCATTGTAGCTGGGGATTTTAACAAGGCTAATCTGAAAACAAGACTCCCTAAATTTTATCAGCATATCGATTGCGCAACCAGGGGTGGAAAGACCCTGGATCATTGTTACTCTAACTTCCGCGACGCATATAAGGCCCTGCCCCGCCCCCCTTTCGGAAAAGCTGACCACGACTCCATTTTGTTGATCCCTGCCTACAGACAGAAACTAAAACAAGAGGCTCCCACGCTGAGGTCTGTCCAACGCTGGTCCGACCATGCTGACTCCACACTCCAAGACTGCTTCCATCACGTGGACTGGGAGATGTTTCGTATTGCGTCAGACAACAACATTGACGAATACGCTGATTCGGTGTGCGAGTTCATTAGAACGTGCGTTGAAGATGTCGTTCCCATAGCAACGATTAAAACATTCCCTAACCAGAAACCGTGGATTGATGGCAGCATTCGTGTGAAACTGAAGGCGCGAACCACTGCTTTTAATCAGGGCAAGGTGTCTGGTAACATGACTGAATACAAACAGTGCAGCTATTCCCTCCGCAAGGCTATCAAACAAGCTAAGCGCCAGTACAGAGACAAAGTAGAATCTCAATTCAACGGCTCAGACACAAGAGGCATGTGGCAGGGTCTACAGTCAATCACGGACTACAGGAAGAAACCCAGCCCAGTCACGGACCAGGATGTCTTGCTCCCAGGCAGACTAAATAACTTTTTTGCCCGCTTTGAGGACAATACAGTGCCACTGACACGGCCTGCAACGAAAACATGCGGTCTCTCCTTCACTGCAGCCGAAGTGAGTAAGACATTTAAACTGGGCTGCAGGCCCAGACGGCATCCCCAGCCGCGCCTTCAGAGCATGCGCAGACCAGCTGGCCGGTGTGTTTACGGACATATTCAATCAATCCCTATACCAGTCTGCTGTTCCCACATGCTTCAAGAGGGCCACCATTGTTCCTGTTCCCAAGAAAGCTAAGGTAACTGAGCTAAACGACTACCGCCCCGTAGCACTCACATCCGTCATCATGAAGTGCTTTGAGAGACTAGTCAAGGACCATATCACCTCCACCCTACCTGACACCCTAGACCCACTCCAATTTGCTTACCGCCCAAATAGGTCCACAGACGATGCAATCTCAACCACACTGCACACTGCCCTAACCCATCTGGACAAGAGGAATACCTATGTGAGAATGCTGTTCATCGACTACAGCTCGGCATTCAACACCATAGTACCCTCCAAGCTCGTCATCAAGCTCGAGACCCTGGGTCTCGACCCCGCCCTGTGCAACTGGGTACTGGACTTCCTGATGGGCCGCCCCCAGGTGGTGAGGGTAGGCAACAACATCTCCTCCCCGCTGATCCTCAACACTGGGGCCCCACAAGGGTGCGTTCTGAGCCCTCTCCTGTACTCCCTGTTCACCCACGACTGCGTGGCCACGCACGCCTCCAACTCAATCATCAAGTTTGCGGACGACACAACAGTGGTAGGCTTGATTACCAACAACGACGAGACGGCCTACAGGGAGGAGGTGAGGGCCCTCGGAGTGTGGTGTCAGGAAAATAACCTCACACTCAACGTCAACAAAACTAAGGAGATGATTGTGGACTTCAGGAAACAGCAGAGGGAACACCCCCATCTACATCGATGGAACAGTAGTGGAGAGGGTAGCAAGTTTTAAGTTCCTCGGCATACACATCACAGACAAACTGAATTGGTCCACTCACACAGACAGCATCGTGAGGAAGGCGCAGCAGCGCCTCTTCAACCTCAGGAGGCTGAAGAAATTCGGCTTGTCACCAAAAGCACTCACAAACTTCTACAGATGCACAATCGAGAGCATCCTGGCGGGCTGTATCACCGCCTGGTATGGCAACTGCACCGCCCTCAACCGTAAGGCTCTCCAGAGGGTAGTGAGGTCTGCACAACGCATCACCGGGGGCAAACTACCTGCCCTCCAGGACACCTACACCACCCGATGCTACAGGAAGGCCATAAAGATCATCAAGGACATCAACCACCCGAGCCACTGCCTGTTCACCCCGCTGTCATCCAGAAGGTGAGGTCAGTACAGGTGCATCAAAGCTGGGACCGAGAGACTGAAAAACAGCTTCTATCTCAAGGCCATCAGACTGTTAAACAGCCACCACTAACATTGAGTGGCTACTGCCAACACACTGTCAATGACACTGACTCTACTCCAGCCACTTTAATAATAGGAATTGAAGGGAAATTATGTAAATATATCACTAGCCACTTTAAACAATGCTACCTTATATAATGTTACTTACCCTACATTATTAATCTCATATGCATACGTAGATACTGTACTCTATATCATCGACTGCATCCTTATGTAATACATGTATCACTAGCCACTTTAACTATGCCACTTGGTTTACATACTCATCTCATATGTATATACTGTACTCGATATCATCTACTGTATCTTGCCTATGCTGCTCTGTACCATCACTCATTCATATATCCTTATGTACATATTCTTTATCCCCTTACACTGTGTATAAGACAGTAGTTTTTTGGAATTGTTAGATTACTTGCTCGTTATTACTGCATTGTCGGAACTAGAAGCACAAGCGTTTCGCTACACTCGCATTAACATCTGCTAACCATGTGTATGTGACAAATAAAATTTGATTTGATTTGCTTCACGGTTGGGATGGTGTTCTACGGCTTGCAAGCCTCACACTTTTTCCTCCAAACATAACGATGATCATTATGGCCAAACAGTTCTATTTTTGTTTCATCAGACCAGAGGACATTTCTCCAAAAAGTATGATCTTTGTCCCCATGTGCAGTTGCAAACTGTAGTCTGGCTTTTTTATGGCGGTTTTGGAGCAGTGGCTTCTTCCTTGCTGAGGAGCCTTTCAGGTTATGTCGATATAGGACTCGTTTTACTGTGGATATAGATACTTTCGTACCTGTTTCCTCCAGCTTCTTCACAAGATCCTTTGCTGTTGTTCTGGGATTGATTTGCACTTTTCTCACGAAAGTACGTTCATCTCTAGGAGACAGAACGTGTCTCCTTCCAGAGCGGTATGACGGCTGCGTGGTCCCATGGTGTTAATACTTGCGTACTATTGTTTGTACAGATGAATGTGGTACCTTCAGGCGTTTGGAAATTGCTCCCAAGGATGAACCAGACTTGTACAAATTTTTTCTGAGTTCTTGGCTGATTTCTTTTGATTTTCCGATGATGTCAAGCAAAGAGGCACTGAGTTTGAAGGTAGGCCTTGAAATACATCGACACCTACAATTGACTCAAATGATGTCAATTAGCCTATCAGAAGCTTCGAAAGCCATGACATCATTTTCTGAAATTTTCCAAGCTGTTTAAAGGCACATTCAACTTAGTGTATGTAAACTTCTGACCCCCTGGAATTGTGATACATTCAATTATAAGTAAAATAATCTGTCTGTATACAATTGTTGGAAAAATGACTGCATGCACAAAGTAGATGTCCTAACCAACTTGCTAACTTGCTAAAACTATAGTTTGTTAACAAGAAATTTGTGGAGTGGTTGAAAAACAAGTTTTAATGATTCCAACCTAAGTGTATGTAAACTTCCGACTTCAACTGTATATCATGAAACAGTAACTAGTAATGCTGCAACAAAGTTTACAGTCTCATCTTCCTGGTAACAGTGTTATGAAATAACGAAGTGTAGTCACATTAGAGGACACAAGCTCAAGTACACAGTACAAGATGATACAAATATTAAAATATTAAATATTTGATGAAGCATTTTCTATTCAACAAAACTGTGTGACTAAGGCTTGACATGACTTGTATGCTTTCAAAATATAGTTAAACAAATGATAAAACAACAAACTATAAGATTTCACCCTCCTTAAATGCCCATCTCTTTGAACGTCTCACAGAGCTCTAGCTAGGCTTCCTGAACTCGGTAGGAACTCGCCTTTCATCTCATATTAATGTTGTCCATCTTGTTTAAAATATATAAATTATTTTAGATTACTGACTATAAATTGATCTCTGAATGTGCTTACAGTGCAAAACCACTGTCTCCTGCTGTGCTACGATGTCAGGATTCCAGGCGTTGTCAGTGGCTGTGACGTTGGGTTCAGCAGGACTTGATGGACAGTCAGAAGAGCGAATGAAATGCTAGGAGGGACATCGCAGCTTCAAGTGGTCCCAGATTTCACATCTTGCTTCACACAGGCTAAAGAGACAAGCCCTTTTCATCTATGGTGTCCCCAGATCGATTTATAAGGGAAAATGTTGGTCGGAACTGGTACTGGTACCAGAAACACAAAGGTCCCCAAAACAGGGGACATTTTACATCTAATAGGTTTTAACAGCTGTGTCTATTTATGCAATAAGGCACTAGGGGGTGTGGTATATGGCCAATATACCACGGCTAAGGGCTGTTCTCCACACAACGCAATGTGGAGTGCCTGGATACAGCCCTTAGCCATGGAATATTGGCCATATATCACCAACCCTCAAGGTGCCTTATCGCTATTATAAACTGATTACCAATGTAATTAAAGCAGTAAAAATACATGTTTTGTCATACCTGTGGTATATGGTCTGATATACCATGGCTGTCAGCCAATCAGCATTCAGCCAATTGGCTCGAACCACCCAGTTTATAATATTGTTTAAAACCCAGTTTGTTTTGGGGAACCTATGCTGATCATTTCCTGTTACCATAGGAGCTATAGATTTTACATCAACCTCACAAACAAAGAAGAAACACCATCACCTACAATTCTTCATTGTCATTATACTTATTTATAGTCACATTAGCAAACAACACAATAATACTGTGACTGAACAGCACACATGGCCTCCATTCTCCTGCCTCCCCAGAGCAGAGCATAGAGCCCAGCCCTGCTTCACCATGGCTCAAAATCACTGCTGTTTTTCATTACCCGGTGGGAAATTAGATCAAATGATTTTTTGACTTCCCCCTTCGTCCTTTCACATTTAATCACATGCAGATATAATGGCTTCACAGAAATTGCTGTTGATTTAAAAATAAGCAGCATTTTTTTCCAAGTACCTGTCTGTCTGTCTGTCTGTCTGTCTGTCTGTCTGTCTGTCTGTCTGTCTGTCTGTCTGTCTGTCTGTCTGTCTGTCTGTCTGTCTGTCTGTCTGTCTGTCTGTCTGTCTGTCTGTCTGTCTGTCTGTCTGTCTGTCTGTCTGTCTGTCTGTCTGTCTGTCTGTCTGTCTTTATTATCCCTAGTCAAAACCTCTTCATCCAAATGTTTAAATGGCTTATCAAATAATATGTTCACAGGGTGCTGTGAGGCAGCCTCATTGGTCATACCTAACCACAAGTGTCTCCTTGTCAGCTCCACTGCCAAGCTGTTCGGCAGAGATGATCCCATGTCCATATCGGTTAGTTAATATATCTGCCTACTTTATCCCACTTTTTCAGTTTTATCAAGGTAATGCCTGCCGTGTTTTCATGTATTCCTTATGCTAATCTTTCCACAGCCAAGGCAATATTATCGCCCTCTATTCATTCTGTCTCACTAAGCAAGCTTCATTATATGGCAAGGAAATGTATGAAGTTGGAATGAGGAACCTGTTTTTACCCAGCGCAACCATATGTTGTAGCCTATATGCTACCACATATGCTACCACACTTTTTCCAGAAATAGAATAAAATAAACACCATCAACATCTTATGGTAACATTTCTAGATCTGTCAGCGGAGATTCTCACCACCGGTTTATTATGGCGTCAGTAACGAGATTTGAATGAAACTGAAATGACTTTTTCCACATTTTGTTATGCTACAGCCTTATTCTAAAATTGATACAATTATTTCCCCCCTCATCAATCTACACACAATACCCCATAATGACAAAGCAAAAAACAGGTTTAGACATCTTTGCAAATTTATAAAAAAAATACAAAACTGAAATATCACATTTAGGTAAGTATTCAGACCCTATACTCAGTACTTTGTTGAAGCACCTTTGGCAGCGATTACAGCATCAAGTCTTCATGGGTATGACTCTACAAGCTTGGCACACCTGTATTTGGGGAGTTTCTCCCATTGTTCTCTGCAGATCCTCTCAAACTCTGTCAGGTTGGACGGGGAGTGTCGCTGCAAAGCTATTTTCAGGTCTCTTCAAAGATGTTCGATCGGGTTCAAGTTCGGGCTCTGGCTGGGCCACTCAAGGACATTCAGAAACTTGTCCCGAAGCTGTGTGCTTAGGGTCATTGTCCTGTTGAAATGTGAACCTTCGCCCCAGTCTGAGGTTCTGAGCACTCTGGAGCAGGTTTTCATCAAGGATCTCTCTGTACTTTGCTCCGTTCATCTTTGCCTCGATCCTGACTAGTCCACTAGTCCCTGCCGCTGAAAAACATCCCCACGGCATGATGCTACCACCAGTATGCTTTACGGAGTGGCTTTTATTTTACATTTATTTAATCAGGCAAGTCAGTTAACAACAAATTCATATTTTCAATGACTGCCTAGGAACAGTGGGTTAACTGCCTTGTTCAGGGGCAGACCTTGTCGGCTCGGGGATTCGATCTTGCAACCTTTTGGTTCCTAGTCCACACTCTAACCACCAGGCTACTCTACCAGCTCTAGGAAGAGTCTTGATGGTTCCAAACTTCTTCCATTGAAGGATGATGGAGGCCACTGTGCTCTTGGGGACCTTCAATGTGGCAGAAATGTTTTGGTACCGTATCTTTCCCATATTTGTGTCTTGACACAATCCTGTCTCGGAGCTCTACGGACAATTCTTTCGACCTCATGGCTTGGTTTTTGATCTGACATGCACTGTCAACTGTGGGACCTTTATATAGACACGTGTGTGCCTTTCCAAATCATGTCCAATCAATTGAATTTACCTCAGGTGGACTCAAATCAATTTGTAGAAACATCTGAAGGATGATCAATGGAAACAGGATGCACCTGAGCTCAATTTTGAGTCGCATAGCAGTGTCTGAATACTTATGTAAATTAGGTATTTCTGTTTTTAATTTTTTACTTTGTTTTCATTTGGTCATTATGGGATATTGTGTGTAGATTGCTGAGGATTTTTGTTCATTGAATCCTTTAAAAATAAGATTGTAACGTAACAAAATGTGGCAAAAGTTAAGGGGTCTGAATACTTTCCGAGGTCATTGTATTTTCTACAATAGTTGCTGGTTCATTTGATTCCGGTATAGTCGCTGAGAAAGACCAAGGCCGTGGGTGGTATGCTTTGATACACAGTGGGGTCCAAAATGATTGACACCCTTGATAAAGATGAGCAGTAATGACTGAGTAAAACAAATAATTCAAATATTGAGCTGTATTGTATGCTGAAATTAAATGACCCCACTGTACTGTGTTGCAGTGTTCCTCACCCACTGGAAAAATACAGGTATTCATAAAGCCAATGGGAATGACTTTGAACCAACCAGGAACTCTTGAGTAATACTTATTGGCCTAATCATGGTTTGGCCCTGAGGTCTCATACTGAAGTGGCTGAACCTCCACACTAGAGAGGTAACAATACACTCTGAAGGATGCCAAGTAACGGCTCCATAAATCCACCCTAGCCACGAACACTTGCCGTGGTGCCAGCATTTTCAATGTGTTCCCCATTCCTTCGTCAATGACATCAGCATCTTTCCATGCTTGTTTGCTTCCTCATCCCTGTCTCCCTCTCCACGCAAAGCAGAAGACAACCAAAGATTTCAGTAGCATTGGAAGATCCTCCTTCGTTTGTTTTCATTAGTGATTCTGTTGTCTTATGACGCAAACCATTCCAGATTCACAAGATGGATACAGTTCTATGAGGAGATTTTCATGTCTACTTAGATTTCTGTGAAATTTAAGTGTGTGCATTTAACAATATTCCTAGAAGTATATGCTTTCTGTATTACCCAGACTCCTCCCTGGACACAAGCGCCGTCACAGGCCAGCAGTCTTGTGTTAATGACCTCAGAGCCCGACAAGCCTCACAGGGTAAACCCATGTCTCCAGGCAGGCCAGAGGCTCACAGATTCAACCTATGTCTCCAGGCAGGCCAGAGACTCACAGGGTCAACACATGTCTCCAGGCAGGCCAGAGGCTCACAGGGTCAATCCATGTCTCCAGGCAGGCCAGAGGCTCACAGGGTCAACCCATGTCTCCAGGCAGGCCAGAGACTCACAGGGTCAACCCATGTCAGGCCAGAGGCTCTATGGTAACACACTAGGAATAGTGATAATATGAAATAATAAGCCATTGGCTATGAATAATAAGCCATTGGCTATGAAAAAGTGTCATTATTGGGGCCTCCCGGGTGGCGCAGTGGTTAAGGGCGCTGTACTGCAGTGCCAGCTGTTCCACCAGAGACTCTGGGTTCGCGACAAGGCTCTGTCGTAACCGGCCACGACCAGGAGGTCCGTAGGGTGACGCACAATTGGCCTAGCGTCGTCCGGGTTAGGGAGGGTTTGGCCAGTAGGGAAATCCTTGTCTCATCGCGCTAACCAAGGTTGCAAGGTGCACAGTGTTTCCTCCGACATATTGGTGCGGCTGGCTTCCGGGTTGGATGCGCGCTGTGTTAAGATGCAGTGCGGCTTGGTTGGGTTGTGTTTTTTATTTTATTTTATTTCACCTTTATTTAACCAGGTAGGCTAGTTGAGAACAAGTTCTCATTTGCAACTGCGACCTGGCCAAGATGAAGCATAGCAGTGTGAACAGACAACACAGAGTTACACATGGAGTAAACAATTAACAAGTCAATAACACAGTAGAAAAAAAAGAGAGTTTATATACATTGTGTGCAAAAGGCATGAGGAGGTAGGCGAATAATTACAATTTTGCAGATTAACACTGGAGTGATAAATGATCAGATGGTCATGTACAGGTAGAGATATTGGTGTGCAAAAGAGCAGAAAAGTAAATAAATATAAACAGTATGGGGATGAGGTAGGTAAAATTGGGTGGGCTATTTACCGATAGACTATGTACAGCTGCAGCGATCGGTTAGCTGCTCAGATAGCAGATGTTTGAAGTTGGTGAGGGAGATAACATTTTTGCAATTCGTTCCAGTCACAGGCAGCAGAGAATTGGAACGAAAGGCGGCCAAATGAGGTGTTGGCTTTAGGGATGATCAGTGAGATACACCTGCTGGAGCGCGTGCTACGGGTGGGTGTTGCCATCGTGACCAGTGAACTGAGATAAGGCGGAGCTTTACCTAGCATGGACTTGTAGATGACCTGGAGCCAGTGGGTCTGGCGACGAATATGTAGCGAGGGCCAGCTGACTAGAGCATACAGGTCGCAGTGGTGGGTGGTACAAGGTGCTTTAGTAACAAAACAGATGGCACTGTGATAAACTGCATCCAGTTTGCTGAGTATTGTTAGCCATTTTGTAGATGACATCGCCGAAGTCGGGGATTGGTAGGATAGTCAGTTTTACTAGGGTAAGTTTGGCGGCGTGAGTGAAGGAGGCTTTGTTGCGGAATAGAAAGCCGACTCTAGATTTGATTTTAGATTGGAGATGTTTGATATGAGTCTGGAAGGAGAGTTTACAGTCTAGCCAGACACCTAGCTACTTATAGATGTCCACATATTCTAGGTCGGAACCATCCAGGGTGGTGATGCTAGTCAGGCGTGTGGGTGCAGTCAGCGAACGGTTGAAAAGCACGCATTTGGTTTTACTAGCGTTTAAGAGCAGTTGGAGGCCACGGAAGGAGTGTTGTATCGGAGGACGCAGGACTTTCAACCTTCGTCTCTCCCGAGCCCGTACGGGAGTTGTAGCGATGAGACAAGATAGTAGCTACCAAAAACAATTCAATACCATGAAATTGCCCAGCTGGCCTGTTATTACCTTGCTTGCTTTTCTGTGGTTGCTGCTCCTGACATCGCACCATGAAGACCAAGGAGCCCTTCCAGTAGGACAATGACCCTAAGCATACTGCTAAAGCAACATTTGAGTGGTTTAGGGGGAAACATTTAAATGTCTTGGAATGGCCTAGTCAAAGTCCAGACATCAATCCAATTGAGAATCGGTGGTATGACTTAAAGATTGCTGTACATCAGCAGAAACCATCCAACCTGTAGGAGCTGGAGCAGTTTTGCCTTGAAAAATGGGCAAAAATCCCAGTGGTTAGATGTGCCAAGCTTATAGAGACATACCCCAAGAGACTTGCAGCTGAAATTGCTGCAAAGGGTGGCTCTACAAAGTATTGACTTTGGGGGTGTGAATAGTTATGCACGCTCAAGCTTTCTGTTTTTTTGTCTTATTTCTTGCTTGTTTCACAAAAAAAAAATATTTTGCGTCTTCAAAGTGAGGCATGTTGTGTAAATCAAATGATACAAGCCCTCAAAAAATCAATTTTAATTCCAGGTTGTAAGGCAACAAAATAGGAAAAAGGCCAAAGGGGGTGAATACTTTTGCAAGCCACTACTAACCCTAACCCTTATCCTAACCCTGAACTTAACCCTTACCCTAACCTTAGGCCTAAACCTAACCGTATAACCTAACCATAACCTTAGCAAGCAGTTGCTTATCAACAGATAGTCTGTAGAGCATCTATATGGAACTATCCAAATAAAGTGTGACCAAAACATGACTGTTATCAAAATACTGGATTTGTAATTTTTGTATTTTAAGAAAGCAGAAATATCCTTTACGTCATTCAGAGTAGTGTTTTTTTTTTGCACACCATTTCTCTATAGCTGGCTCATCTGTGTTGCAGAGGAAAGAGTCTCTCTCTGTGGATTAACATTTTTCTCCTCTGACTCCATCCTCCTTTCGGCAGCGAGTTTCTTCACCAAAACATGTCCGTAAATCAGATTAACAACCGCAAAGACCACCAGTACCGTAGTTCCTCGCTGGCGCCGTGATTTGCCATTGTCACCATCATCCATTCTCCTTCCTGCTCATTGTTTTCATGGGGCAGCGTCTGTCTTTCACCTACTCTTATATCATTTACAACAGCAGCCATCATGTAATCTCTTCTAAACTGAGCAAAACACAGATGGATTAGCGCTCACAACATCCAGGCTCCATAAACGTTGGCTTTATTCTAGGGCAAATTAGGAGCGAGAGAGATGGAGAGAGAAGGAAAGGGAGAGAGAGAGTTGGAGAGACAGAGAGGGATGGAAAAGGAAAGAGCGAGAGAGATGGAAAGGGAGAGAGAGTTGGAAAGAGCGAGAGAGATGGAAAGGGAGAGAGAGTTGGAAAGAGAGAGGGAGAGACAGAGAGAGATGGAAAGGGAGAGAGAGAGTTAGAAAGAGAGAGGGAGAGACAGAGAGAGGTGGAAAGAGGGAGATGGAAAGGGATAGAGAATGAGAAAGGCAAAGGGAAAGAGAGTGACAGAGAGAAAGAGAGAGTGGGAAATAGAGACAGATAGAAAGAGAGAGGATAATCTCCATTGATGCTGCTCACAGTTGTTTAATTTCATTCTCCTAATTTCTCTCTCTCTCGCTATCTCTCTCTCTCTCTGCCCTCACTTTTTCTGGGCTCATCATTGGTTGCAGATTGTTAATCTGCGTGTGGCCTGGATAGGCGTTCACCCTCAGATTACAGGACTGTTTTATTGCAGGCAGTGGCCCGGGTGGCCAGGCCAGAGGGGATCAGATCCTGCCCAGCCTGCCCCACCAGAGGACAGGACAGCTGTTTACAGGTGAATATGGCTTTGTGCCACAGTAGTGATGATAATATCCAGCCAGTGGAAGAGCAGAGGTTAATTCTCTGTTGCCAGGGGCTTTAGCTCCATTTAAGGTTGATCAGGATCAGCTTTTACCTCAAGAGGATTGTCCTCCTGGAGTATTTCTGATTGCAAAACAAACAAAGCAATCAAGACGTGTAGACGCACGCAGGCACACCGCTGAGGAGGAAACAGCAGGTGATAGACAAGAAGTACATCGTGGGGGTGTAAGACCCGTTGAGGGGCTAGACTTACGTCATTGAGGGGCTAGACTAGCATCGTTGAGGGGCTAGAGTAAAGTCATTGAGGGGCTAGACTAGCGTCATTGAGGGGCTAGAGTAAAGTTGTTGAGGGCTAGAGGAAAGTCGTTGAGGGGCTAGAGTAAAGTCATTGAGGGGCTAGAGTAAAGTCATTGAGAGGCTAGAGTAAGGTCATTGAGAGGCTAGAGTAAAGTCATTGAGGGGCTAGACTAATGTCATTGAGGGGCTAGACTAGCGTCATTGAGGGGCTAGGGGCCAGTAAAGTTGTTGAGGGCTAGAGTAAAGTCATTGAGGGCTAGAGTAAAGTCATTGAGGGGCTAGAGTAAAGTCATTGAGGGGCTAGACTGATGTCATTGAGGTCTTGAGGGCTCATTGAGGGGCTAGACATTGAGGGGCTAGAGTAAAGTCATTGAGGGGCTAGAGTAAAGTCATTGAGGGGCTAGAGTAAAGTCATTGAGGGCTAGAGTAAAGTCGTTGAGGGGCTAGAGTAAAGTCATTGAGGGGCTAGACTAGCGTCGTTGAGGGCTAGACTAGCGTCATTGAGGGGCTAGAGTAAAGTCATTGAGGGCTAGAGTAAAGTCGTTGAGGGGGCTAGACTAAAGTCATTGAGGGCTAGAGTAAAGTCGTTGAGGGGCTAGAGTAAAGTCATTGAGGGGCTAGAGTACAGTCATTGAGGGCTAGAGTAAAGTCGTTGAGGGGCTAGAGTAAAGTCGTTGAGGGGCTAGAGTAAAGTCATTGAGGGGCTAGAGTAAAGTCATTGAGGGGCTAGACTACAGTCATTGAGGGGCTAGAGTAAAGTCATTGAGGGGCTAGAGTAAAGTCATTGAGGGGCTAGAGTAAGGTCATTGAGAGGCTAGAGTAAAGTCATTGAGGGGCTAGAGTAAAGTCATTGAGGGGCTAGACTAGCGTCATTGAGGGGCTAGAGTAAAGTCATTGAGGGGCTAGACTAGCGTCATTGAGGGGCTAGAGTAAAGTTGTTGAGGGCTAGAGGAGAGTCGTTGAGGGGCTAGAGTAAGGTCATTGAGAGGCTAGAGTAAAGTCATTGAGGGGCTAGAGTAAAGTCATTGAGGGGCTAGACTGATGTCATTGAGGGGCTAGACTAGCGTCATTGAGGGGCTAGACTAGTGTCGTTGAGGGGCTAGAGTAAAGTCATTGAGGGGCTAGAGTAAAGTCATTGAGGGGCTAGAGTAAAGTCGTTGAGGGGCTAGAGTAAAGTCATTGAGGGGCTAGAGTAAAGTCGTTGAGGGGCTAGAGTAAAGTCATTGAGGGGCTAGAGTAAAGTCGTTGAGGGGCTAGACTAGCGTCGTTGAGGGGCTAGACTAGCGTCATTGAGGGGCTAGAGTAAAGTCATTGAGGGGCTAGAGTAAAGTCGTTGAGGGGCTAGAGTAAAGTCGTTGAGGGGCTAAAGTAAAGTCGTTGAGGGGCTAGAGTACAGTCATTGAGGGGCTAGAGTACAGTCGTTGAGGGGCTAGAGTAAAGTCGTTGAGGGCAGACTAGCGTTGTTGAGGGGCTAGACTAGCGTCATTGAGGGGCTAGAGTAAAGTCATTGAGGGCTAGAGTAAAGTCATTGAGGGGCTAGAGTAAAGTCATTGAGGGCTAGAGTAAAGTCGTTGAGGGCTAGAGTAAAGTCATTGAGGGGCTAGAGTAAAGTCATTGAGGGCTAGAGTAAAGTCGTTGAGGGGCTAGAGTAAATTCATTGATGGGCTAGAGTAAAGTCATTGAGGGGCTAGAGTAAAGTCGTTGAGGGGCTAGACTAGCGTTGTTGAGGGGCTAGACTAGCGTCATTGAGGGGCTAGAGTAAAGTCATTGAGGGGCTAGAGTAAAGTCGTTGAGGGGCTAGAGTAAAGTCATTGAGGGGCTAGAGTAAAGTCATTGAGGGGCTAGAGTAAAGACGTTGAGGGGCTAGAGTAAATTCATTGAGGGGCTAGAGTAAAGTCGTTGAGGGGCTAGAATAAATTTGTTGAGGGGCTAGACTAGCGTCGTTGAGGGGCTAGACTAGCGTCATTGAGGGGCTAGAGTAAAGTCGTTGAGGGGCTAGACTAGCGTTGTTGTGGGGCTAGAGTAAAGTCGTTGAGGGGCTAGAGTAAAGTCGTTGAGGGGCTAGAGTAAAGTCGTTGAGGGCTAGAGGAAAGTCGTTGAGGGCTAGAGTAAAGTTGTTGATGGGCTAGAGTAAAGTCATTGAGGGGCTAGAGTAAAGTCATTGAGGGGCTAGAGTACAGTCATTGAGGGGCTAGAGTAAAGTCGTTGAGGGCTAGAGTAAAGTCATTGAGGGCTAGAGTAAAGTCGTTGAGGGCTAGAGTAAAGTCGTTGAGGGGCTAGAGTAAAGTCGTTGAGGGCTAGAGTAAAGTCATTGAGGGGCTAGAGTAAAGTCATTGAGGGGCTAGAGTAAGTCATTGAGGGCTAGAGTAAAGTCGTTGAGGGGCTAGAGTAAAGTTGTTGAGGGGCTAGAGTACAGTCATTGAGGGCTAGAGTAAAGTCGTTGAGGGGCTAGACTAGCGTTGTTGAGGGGCTAGAAAGTCGTAAAGTCATTGAGGGCTAGAGTAAAGTCATTGAGGGCTAGAGTAAAGTCGTTGAGGGCTAGAGTAAAGTCATTGAGGGGCTAGAGTAAAGTCGTTGAGGGGCTAGAGTAAAGTCATTGAGGGCTAGAGTAAGTCATTGAGGGGCTAGAGTAAAGTCATTGAGGGGCTAGAGTAAAGTCGTTGAGGGGCTAGAGTAAAGTCATTGAGGGCTAGAGTAAGGTCATTGAGGGCTAGAGTAAAGTCATTGAGGGCTAGAGTAAAGTCATTGAGGGGCTAGACTAAAGTCATTGAGGGGCTAGAGTAAAGTCATTGAGGGGCTAGACTAAAGCGTCATTGAGGGCTAGAGTAAAGTTGTTGAGGGCTAGAGTCGTTGAGGGGCTAGGTAAAGTCATTGAGGGCTAGAGTAAAGTCATTGAGGGGCTAGAGTAAAGTCATTGAGGGCTAGAGTAAAGTCATTGAGGGGCTAGACTAAAGTCATTGAGGGGCTAGAGTAAAGTCATTGAGGGGCTAGAGTAAAGTCATTGAGGGGCTAGAGTAAAGTCATTGAGGGGCTAGACTGAGTCATTGAGGGGCTAGACTAAAGTCATTGAGGGGCTAGAGTAAAGTCGTTGAGGGGCTAGAGTAAAGTCATTGAGGGGCTAGAGTAAAGTCGTTGAGGGGCTAGAGTAAAGTCGTTGAGGGGCTAGAGTAAAGTCATTGAGGGGCTAGAGTAAAGTCATTGAGGGGCTAGAGTAAAGTCGTTGAGGGGCTAGACTAGCGTCATTGAGGGGCTAGACTAGTGTCGTTGAGGGGCTAGAGTAAAGTCATTGAGGGGCTAGAGTAAAGTCATTGAGGGGCTAGAGTAAAGTCGTTGAGGGGCTAGACTAGCGTCGTTGAGGGGCTAGACTAGCGTCATTGAGGGGCTAGAGTAAAGTCATTGAGGGGCTAGAGTAAAGTCGTTGAGGGGCTAGAGTAAAGTCATTGAGGGGCTAGAGTAAAGTCATTGAGGGGCTAGAGTAAAGTCGTTGAGGGGCTAGAGTAAAGTCATTGAGGGGCTAGAGTAAAGTCATTGAGGGCTAGAGTAAAGTCATTGAGGGGCTAGAGTAAAGTCATTGAGGGCTAGAGTAAAGTCATTGAGGGGCTAGAGTAAAGTCGTTGAGGGCTAGAGTAAAGTCGTTGAGGGGCTAGACTAGCGTCATTGAGGGGCTAGAGTAAAGTTGTTGAGGGCTAGAGGAGAGTCGTTGAGGGGCTAGAGTAAAGTCATTGAGGGGCTAGAGTAAGGTCATTGAGAGGCTAGAGTAAAGTCATTGAGGGGCTAGAGTAAAGTCATTGAGGGGCTAGACTGATGTCATTGAGGGGCTAGACTAGCGTCATTGAGGGGCTAGACTAGTGTCGTTGTGGGGCTAGAGTAAAGTCATTGAGGGGCTAGAGTAAAGTCATTGAGGGGCTAGAGTAAAGTCATTGAGGGGCTAGAGTAAAGTCGTTGAGGGGCTAGAGTAAAGTCATTGAGGGGCTAGAGTAAAGTCATTGAGGGGCTAGACTAAAGTCGTTGAGGGCTAGACTAAAGTCATTGAGGGCTAGAGTAAAGTCATTGAGGGCTAGAGTAAAGTCGTTGAGGGCTAGAGTAAAGTCGTTGAGGGCTAGAGTAAAGTCATTGAGGGCTAGAGTAAAGTCATTGAGGGCTAGAGTAAAGTCATTGAGGGCTAGAGTAAAGTCGTTGAGGGCTAGACTAAAGTCGTTGAGGGCTAGACTAAAGTCATTGAGGGGCTAGAGTAAAAAGTCATTGAGGGGCTAGAGTAAAGTCATTGAGGGCTAGAGTAAAGTCATTGAGGGCTAGAGTAAAGTCGTTGAGGGCTAGAGTAAAGTCGTTGAGGGGCTAGAGTAAAGTCATTGAGGGCTAGAGTAAAGTCGTTGAGGAGGGCTAGAGTAAAGTCATTGAGGGCTAGAGTAAAGTCATTGAGGGGCTAGAGTAAAGTCGTTGAGGGGCTAGACTAGCGTCGTTGAGGGGCTAGACTAGCGTCATTGAGGGGCTAGAGTAAAGTCATTGAGGGCTAGAAAAAGTCATTGAGGGCTAGAGTAAAGTCATTGAGGGGCTAGAGTAAAGTCATTGAGGGCTAGAGTAAAGTCGTTGAGGGCTAGAGTAAAGTCATTGAGGGCTAGAGTAAAGTCATTGAGGGCTAGAGTAAAGTCATTGAGGGCTAGAGTAAAGTCGTTGAGGGCTAGACTAGCGTCATTGAGGCTAGAGTAAAGTCATTGAGGGCTAGAGTAAAGTCATTGAGGGCTAGAGTAAAGTCATTGAGGGGCTAGAGTAAAGTCATTGAGGGCTAGAGTAAAGTCATTGAGGGGCTAGAGTAAAGTCATTGAGGGCTAGAGTAAAGTCATTGAGGGGCTAGAGTAAAGTCGTTGAGGGCTAGACTAGCGTTGTTGAGGGGCTAGACTAGTCATTGAGGGCTAGAGTAAAGTCATTGAGGGCTAGAGTAAAGTCGTTGAGGGGCTAGAGTAAAGTCATTGAGGGCTAGAGTAAAGTCATTGAGGGGCTAGAGTAAAGTCGTTGAGGGGCTAGAGTAAAGTCATTGAGGGGCTAGAGTAAAGTCGTTGAGGGGCTAGAGTAAAGTCATTGAGGGGCTAGACTAGCGTCGTTGAGGGGCTAGAGTAAAGTCATTGAGGGGCTAGAGTAAAGTCGTTGAGGGGCTAGAGTAAAGTCATTGAGGGGCTAGAGTAAAGTCGTTGAGGGGCTAGAGTAAAGTCATTGAGGGGCTAGAGTAAAGTCGTTGAGGGGCTAGAGTAAAGTCGTTGAGGGGCTAGAGTAAAGTCATTGAGGGGCTAGAGTAAAGTCATTGAGGGGCTAGAGTAAAGTCATTGAGGGCTAGAGTAAAGTCATTGAGGGGCTAGAGTAAAGTCGTTGAGGGCTAGAGAGAAGTCATTGAGGGCTAGAAGTCATAAAGTCGTTGAGGGGCTAGAGTAAAGTCGTTGAGGGGCTAGAGTAAAGTCATTGAGGGCTAGAGTAAAGTCATTGAGGGCTAGAGTAAAGTCATTGAGGGGCTAGAGTAAAGTCATTGAGGGGCTAGAGTAAAGTCGTTGAGGGCTAGAGTAAAGTCATTGAGGGCTAGAGTAAAGTCATTGAGGGGCTAGAGTAAAGTCATTGAGGGCTAGAGTAAAGTCATTGAGGGCTAGAGTAAAGTCATTGAGGGGCTAGAGTAAAGTCATTGAGGGCTAGAGTAAAGTCATTGAGGGGCTAGAGTAAAGTCATTGAGGGCTAGAGTAAAGTCATTGAGGGCTAGAGTAAAGTCATTGAGGGGCTAGAGTAAAGTCATTGAGGGGCTAGAGTAAAGTCATTGAGGGGCTAGAGTAAAGTCGTTGAGGGGCTAGAGTAAAGTCATTGAGGGGCTAGAGTAAAGTCATTGAGGGCTAGAGTAAAGTCATTGAGGGGCTAGAGTAAAGTCATTGAGGGGCTAGACTAGCGTCATTGAGGGGCTAGAGTAAAGTCATTGAGGGGCTAGACTAAAGTCATTGAGGGGCTAGAGTAAAGTCATTGAGGGCTAGAGTAAAGTCATTGAGGGCTAGAGTAAAGTCATTGAGGGCTAGAGTAAAGTCATTGAGGGGCTAGAGTAAAGTCATTGAGGGCTAGAGTAAAGTCATTGAGGGGCTAGAGTAAGTCGTTGAGGGGCTAGAGTAAAGTCGTTGAGGGGCTAGAGTAAAGTCATTGAGGGGCTAGAGTAAAGTCATTGAGGGGCTAGACTGATGTCATTGAGGGGCTAGACTAGAGTCATTGAGGGGCTAGACTAGTGTCGTTGTGGGGCTAGAGTAAAGTCATTGAGGGGCTAGAGTAAAGTCATTGAGGGGCTAGAGTAAAGTCATTGAGGGGCTAGAGTAAAGTCGTTGAGGGGCTAGAGTAAAGTCATTGAGGGGCTAGAGTAAAGTCGTTGAGGGGCTAGAGTAAAGTTGAGGGGCTAGAGTAAAGTCATTGAGGGGCTAGAGTAAAGTCATTGAGGGGCTAGACTAAAGTCATTGAGGGGCTAGAGTAAAGTCATTGAGGGGCTTGAGGGCTAGAAAAGTCATTGAGGGCTAGAGTAAAGTCATTGAGGGGCTAGAGTAAAGTCGTTGAGGGGCTAGAGTAAAGTCGTTGAGGGGCTAGAGTAAAGTCATTGAGGGGCTAGAGTAAAGTCATTGAGGGGCTAGAGTAAAGTCATTGAGGGGCTAGAGTAAAGTCATTGAGGGGCTAGACTAGAGTCATTGAGGGGCTAGAGTAAAGTCATTGAGGGGCTAGAGTAAAGTCATTGAGGGGCTAGAGTAAAGTCATTGAGGGGCTAGAGTAAAGTCATTGAGGGGCTAGAGTAAAGTCGAGGGGCTAGAGTAAAGTCATTGAGGGGCTAGAGTAAAGTCATTGAGGGGCGAGTAAAGTCATTGAGGGGCTAGAGTAAAGTCATTGAGGGGCTAGAGTAAAGTCATTGAGGGGCTAGAGTAAAGTCATTGAGGGGCTAGAGTAAAGTCGTCATTGAGGGGCTAGAGTAAAGTCATTGAGGGGCTAGAGTAAAGTCATTGAGGGCTAGAGTAAAGTCATTGAGGGGCTAGAGTAAAGTCATTGAGGGGCTAGAGTAAAGTCATTGAGGGGCTAGAGTAAAGTCATTGAGGGGCTAGAGTAAAGTCATTGAGGGCTAGAGTAAAGTCAAGGGGCTAGAGTAAAGTCGTTGAGGGGCTAGAGTAAAGTCATTGAGGGCTAGAGTAAAGTCATTGAGGGGCTAGAGTAAAGTCATTGAGGGGCTAGACTAAAGTCATTGAGGGGCTAGAGTAAAGTCATTGAGGGGCTAGAGTAAAGTCATTGAGGGGCTAGAGTAAAGTCGTTGAGGGGCTAGAGTAAAGTCATTGAGGGGCTAGAGTAAAGTCGTTGAGGGGCTAGAGTAAAGTCATTGAGGGGCTAGAGTAAAGTCGTTGAGGGGCTAGAGTAAAGTCGTTGAGGGGCTAGAGTAAAGTCATTGAGGGGCTAGAGTAAAGTCATTGAGGGGCTAGAGTAAAGTCATTGAGGGGCTAGAGTAAAGTCGTTGAGGGGCTAGACTAAAGTCATTGAGGGGCTAGACTAGCGTCATTGAGGGCTAGAGTAAAGTCATTGAGGGGCTAGAGTAAAGTCATTGAGGGGCTAGAGTAAAGTCATTGAGGGGCTAGAGTAAAGTCATTGAGGGCTAGAGTAAAGTCATTGAGGGGCTAGAGTAAAGTCATTGAGGGGCTAGAGTAAAGTCATTGAGGGGCTAGAGTAAAGTCATTGAGGGCTAGAGTAAAGTCGTTGAGGGGCTAGAGTAAAGTCATTGAGGGGCTAGAGTAAAGTCATTGAGGGGCTAGAGTAAAGTCATTGAGGGGCTAGAGTAAAGTCGGAGGGGCTAGAGTAAAGTCATTGAGGGCTAGAGTAAAGTCGTTGAGGGGCTAGACTAGAGTCGTTGAGGGGCTAGACTAACGTCGTTGAGGGGCTAGAGTAAAGTCATTGAGGGGCTAGAGTAAAGTCATTGAGGGGCTAGAGTAAAGTCGTTGAGGGGCTAGAGTAAAGTCGTTGAGGGGCTAGAGTAAAGTCATTGAGGGGCTAGAGTAAAGTCATTGAGGGGCTAGAGTAAAGTCGTTGAGGGGCTAGACTAGAGTCATTGAGGGGCTAGACTAGTGTCATTGAGGGGCTAGAGTAAAGTCATTGAGGGGCTAGAGTAAAGTCGTTGAGGGGCTAGAGTAAAGTCATTGAGGGGCTAGAGTAAAGTCATTGAGGGGCTAGAGTAAAGTCATTGAGGGGCTAGAGTAAAGTCATTGAGGGGCTAGAGTAAAGTCATTGAGGGGCTAGAGTAAAGTCATTGAGGGGCTAGAGTAAAGTCATTGAGGGCTAGAGTAAAGTCATAAAGTCGTTGAGGCTAGACTAGTCGTTGAGGGCTGAGGGCTAGAGTAAAGTCATTGAGGGGCTAGAGTAAAGTCGTTGAGGGCTAGAGTAGGGGCGTCATTGAGGGGCTAGAGTAAAGTCATTGAGGGGCTAGAGTAAAGTCATTGAGGGGCTAGAGTAAAGTCATTGAGGGGCTAGAGTAAAGTCATTGAGGGCTAGAGTAAAGTCGTTGAGGGGCTAGAGTAAAGTCGTTGAGGGCTAGAGTAAAGTAGCGTCGTTGAGGGCTAGACTAAAGTCATTGAGGGGCTAGAGTAAAGTCATTGAGGGGCTAGAGTAAAGTCATTGAGGGCTAGAGTAAAGTCATTGAGGGGCTAGAGTAAAGTCATTGAGGGGCTAGAGTAAAGGGCGTTGAGGGCTAGAGTAAAGTCATTGAGGGGCTAGAGTAAAGTCATTGAGGGGCTAGAGTAAAGTCGTTGAGGGCTAGACTAGCGTCATTGAGGGCTAGACTAGCGTCATTGAGGGCTAGAGTAAGTCATTGAGGGCTAGAGTAAAGTCGTTGAGGGCTAGAGTAAAGTCATTGAGGGGCTAGAGTAAAGTCATTGAGGGGCTAGAGTAAAGTCGTTGAGGGGCTAGAGTAAAGTCATTGAGGGGCTAGAGTAAAGTCATTGAGGGCTAGAATAAAGTCATTGAGGGGCTAGACTAAAGAGGGGCTAGACTAGCGTCATTGAGGGGCTAGAGTAAAGTCATTGAGGGCTAGACTAGGGCGTTGTCATGAGGGGCTAGAGTAAAGTCGTTGAGGGGCTAGAGTAAAGTCATTGAGGGGCTAGAGTAAAGTCATTGAGGGGCTAGAGTACAGTCATTGAGGGGCTAGAGTAAAGTCGTTGAGGGGCTAGAGTAAAGTCGTTGAGGGGCTAGAGTAAAGTCATTGAGGGGCTAGAGTAAAGTCATTGAGGGGCTAGAGTAAAGTCATTGAGGGGCTAGAGTAAAGTCGTTGAGGGGCTAGAGTAAAGTCATTGAGGGGCTAGAGTAAAGTCGTTGAGGGGCTAGAAAGTAAAGTCGTTGAGGGGCTAGAGTAAAGTCATTGAGGGCTAGAGTAAAGTCATTGAGGGGCTAGAGTAAAGTCTTGAGGGCTAGAGTAAAGTCATTGAGGGCTAGAGTAAAGTCATTGAGGGGCTAGAGTAAAGTCATTGAGGGGCTAGAGTAAAGTCATGAGGGGCTAGAGTAAAGTCATTGAGGGCTAGAGTAAAGTCATTGAGGGGCTAGAGTAAAGTCATTGAGGGGCTAGAGTAAAGTCATTGAGGGCTAGAGTAAAGTCATTGAGGGGCTAGAGTAAAGTCATTGAGGGCTAGAGTAAAGTCATTGAGGGGCTAGAGTAAAGTCATTGAGGGGCTAGAGTAAAGTCATTGAGGGGCTAGAGTAAAGTCATTGAGGGGCTAGAGTAAAGTCGTTGAGGGGCTAGAGTAAAGTCATTGAGGGCTAGAGTAAAGTCATTGAGGGGCTAGAGTAAAGTCATTGAGGGCTAGAGTAAAGTCATTGAGGGGCTAGAGTAAAGTCATTGAGGGCTAGACTAGCGTCATTGAGGGGCTAGAGTAAAGTCATTGAGGGCTAGACTAAAGTCATTGAGGGGCTAGAGTAAAGTCATTGAGGGGCTAGAGTAAAGTCATTGAGGGGCTAGAGTAAAGTCATTGAGGGCTAGAGTAAAGTCATTGAGGGGCTAGAGTAAAGTCATTGAGGGGCTAGAAAGTAAAGTCATTGAGGGGCTAGACTAAAGTCATTGAGGGGCTAGAGTAAAGTCATTGAGGGGCTAGAGTAAAGTCATTGAGGGGCTAGAGTAAAGTCATTGAGGGGCTAGAGTAAAGTCATTGAGGGGCTAGAGTAAAGTCATTGAGGGGCTAGACTAGTAAAGTCATTGAGGGCTAGACTAGTAAAGTCATTGAGGGGCTAGAAAGTAAAGTCAGAGTAAAGTTGAGGGGGCTAGAGTAAAGTCATTGAGGGGCTAGAGTAAAGTCATTGAGGGGCTAGAGTAAAGTCATTGAGGGGCTAGAGTAAAGTCGTTGAGGGGCTAGAAAAGTCATTGAGGGGCTAGAGTAAAGTCATTGAGGGGCTAGAGTAAAGTCGTTGAGGGCTAGACTAGCGTCGTTGAGGGGCTAGAGTAAAGTCATTGAGGGGCTAGAGTAAAGTCATTGAGGGCTAAAGTCATTGAGGGCTAAAAAGTCATTGAGGGGCTAGAGTAAAGTCATTGAGGGGCTAGAGTAAAGTCATTGAGGGCTAGAGTAAAGTCATTGAGGGGCTAGAGTAAAGTCATTGAGGGGCTAGAGTAAAGTCATTGAGGGGCTAGAGTAAAGTCATTGAGGGGCTAGAGTAAAGTCATTGAGGGGCTAGAGTAAAGTCATTGAGGGGCTAGAGTAAAGTCATTGAGGGCTAGAGTAAAGTCATTGAGGGGCTAGAGTAAAGTCATTGAGGGGCTAGAGTAAAGTCATTGAGGGGCTAGGGGCTAGTAAAAGTCATTGAGGGGCTAGAGTAAAGTCATTGAGGGGCTAGAGTAAAGTCATTGAGGGCTAGAGTAAAGTCTGAGGGACTTGAGCTAGACTAAGTCATTGAGGGGCTAGACTAGTCATTGAGGGGCTAGAGTAAAGTCATTGAGGGGCTAGAGTAAAGTCGTTGAGGGGCTAGAGTAAAGTCGTTGGGGCTAGAGTAAAGTCATTGAGGGCTAGTAGAGTAAAGTCATTGAGGGGCTAGAGTAAAGTCATTGAGGGCTAGAGTAAAGTCATTGAGGGGCTAGAGTAAAGTCATTGAGGGCTAGAGTAAAGTCATTGAGGGCTAGAGTAAAGTCGTTGAGGGGCTTGAGAGGGCTAGAGTAAAGTCATTGAGGGGCTAGAGTAAAGTCATTGAGGGCTAGAGTAAAGTCATTGAGGGCTAGAGTAAAGTCATTGAGGGGCTAGAGTAAAGTCATTGAGGGGCTAGAGTAAAGTCATTGAGGGGCTAGAGTAAAGTCATTGAGGGGCTAGAGTAAAGTCGTTGAGGGGCTAGAATAAATTCGTTGAGGGGCTAGACTAGCGTCGTTGAGGGGCTAGACTAGCGTCATTGATGGGCTAGAGTAAAGTCGTTGAGGGGCTAGACTAGCGTCATTGAGGGGCTAGAGTAAAGTCGTTGAGGGGCTAGAGTAAAGTCATTGAGGGGCTAGAGTAAAGTCGTTGAGGGGCTAGAGTAAAGTCATTGAGGGGCTAGAGTAAAGTCATTGAGGGGCTAGAGTAAAGTCATTGAGGGGCTAGATTAAAGTCATTGAGGGGCTAGAGTAAAGTCAAAGTCATTGAGGGCTAGAGTAAAGTCGTTGAGGGGCTAGAGTAAAGTCATTGAGGGCTAGAGTAAAGTCGTTGAGGGGCTAGAGTAAAGTCATTGAGGGCTAGAGTAAAGTCATTGAGGGGCTAGAGTAAAGTCATTGAGGGGCTAGAGTAAAGTCATTGAGGGGCTAGAGTAAAGTCATTGAGGGGCTAGAAAGTAAAGTCAGTCATTGAGGGGCTAGAGTAAAGTCATTGAGGGGCTAGAGTAAAGTCATTGAGGGGCTAGAGTAAAGTCATTGAGGGGCTAGACTAAAGTCATTGAGGGGCTAGAGTAAAGTCATTGAGGGCTAGAGTAAAGTCATTGAGGGGCTAGAGTAAAGTCGTTGAGGGGCTAGAGTAAAGTCATTGAGGGGCTAGAGTAAAGTCATTGAGGGCTAGAGTAAAGTCATTGAGGGGCTAGAGGGCTAGAGTAAAGTCATTGAGGGCTAGAGTAAAGTCATTGAGGGCTAGAGTAAAGTCGTTGAGGGGCTAGAGTAAAGTCATTGAGGGCTAGAGTAAAGTCATTGAGGGGCTAGAGTAAAGTCATTGAGGGGCTAGAGTAAAGTCATTGAGGGGCTAGAGTAAAGTCATTGAGGGGCTAGAGTAAAGTCATTGAGGGGCTAGACTAGCGTCATTGAGGGGCTAGAGTAAAGTCATGAGGGCTAGAGTAAAGTCATTGAGGGCTAGAGTAAAGTCATTGAGGGGCTAGAGTAAAGTCATTGAGGGGCTAGAGTAAAGTCATTGAGGGGCTAGAGTAAAGTCATTGAGGCTAGAGTAAAGTCATTGAGGGGCTAGAGTAAAGTCATTGAGGGGCTAGAGTAAAGTCATTGAGGGGCTAGAATAAAGTCGTTGAGGGGCTAGACTAGCGTCGTTGAGGGGCTAGACTAGTGTCATTGAGGGGCTAGAGTAAAGTCATTGAGGGGCTAGAGTAAAGTCGTTGAGGGGCTAGAGTAAAGTCATTGAGGGGCTAGAGTAAAGTCATTGAGGGGCTAGAGTAAAGTCATTGAGGGGCTAGAGTAAAGTCATTGAGGGGCTAGAGTAAAGTCGTTGAGGGGCTAGAGTAAAGTCATTGAGGGGCTAGAGTAAAGTCATTGAGGGGCTAGACTAAAGTCATTGAGGGGCTAGAGTAAAGTCATTGAGGGCTAGAGTAAAGTCATTGAGGGGCTAGAGTAAAGTCATTGAGGGGCTAGAGTAAAGTCATTGAGGGGCTAGAGTAAAGTCATTGAGGGGCTAGAGTAAAGTCATTGAGGGGCTAGAGTAAAGTCATTGAGGGGCTAGAGTAAAGTCGTTGAGGGCTAGGTAAAGTCGTTGAGGGGCTAGAGTAAAGTCATTGAGGGCTAGAGTAAAGTCATTGAGGGCTAGAGTAAAGTCATTGAGGGGCTAGAGTAAAGTCATTGAGGGGCTAGACTAGCGTCATTGAGGGCTAGAGTAAAGTCATTGAGGGCTAGAGTCAAGTAAAAAGTCATTGAGGGCTAGAGTAAAGTCATTGAGGGGCTAGAGTAAAGTCATTGAGGGCTAGAGTAAAGTCATTGAGGGGCTAGAGTAAAGTCATTGAGGGGCTAGAGTAAAGTCATTGAGGGGCTAGAGTAAAGTCATTGAGGGGCTAGAGTAAAGTCATTGAGGGGCTAGAGTAAAGTCATTGAGGGCTAGACTAAAGTCATTGAGGGCTAGACTAAGTCATTGAGGGGCTAGACTAAAGTCATTGAGGGGCTAGAGTAAAGTCATTGAGGGGCTAGAGTAAAGTCATTGAGGGGCTAGAGTAAAGTCATTGAGGGGCTAGAGTAAAGTCGTTGAGGGCTAGAGTAAAGTCATTGAGGGGCTAGAGTAAAGTCGTTGAGGGGCTAGAGTAAAGTCATTGAGGGGCTAGAGTAAAGTCATTGAGGGGCTAGAGTAAAGTCATTGAGGGCTAGAGTAAAGTCATTGAGGGGCTAGAGTAAAGTCATTGAGGGGCTAGAGTAAAGTCATTGAGGGGCTAGAGTAAAGTCATTGAGGGGCTAGAGTAAAGTCATTGAGGGGCTAGAGTAAAGTCGTTGAGGGGCTAGAGTAAAGTCATTGAGGGGCTAGAGTAAAGTCATTGAGGGGCTAGAGTAAAGTCATTGAGGGGCTAGAGTAAAGTCATTGAGGGGCTAGAGTAAAGTCATTGAGGGGCTAGAGTAAAGTCATTGAGGGCTAGAGTAAAGTCATTGAGGGGCTAGAGTAAAGTCATTGAGGGGCTAGAGTAAAGTCATTGAGGGGCTAGAGTAAAGTCATTGAGGGGCTAGAGTAAAGTCATTGAGGGGCTAGAGTAAAGTCATTGAGGGCTAGAGTAAAGTCATTGAGGGCTAGAGTAAAGTCGTTGAGGGCTAGACTAAAGTCATTGAGGGGCTAGACTAGCGTCATTGAGGGGCTAGAGTAAAGTCATTGAGGGGCTAGAGTAAAGTCATTGAGGGGCTAGAGTAAAGTCATTGAGGGGCTAGAGTAAAGTCGTTGAGGGGCTAGAGTAAAGTCGTTGAGGGGCTAGAGTAAAGTCATTGAGGGGCTAGAGTAAAGTCATTGAGGGGCTAGACTAGCGTCATTGAGGGGCTAGAGTAAAGTCATTGAGGGCTAGAGTAAAGTCATTGAGGGGCTAGAGTAAAGTCATTGAGGGGCTAGAGTAAAGTCATTGAGGGGCTAGAGTAAAGTCATTGAGGGGCTAGAGTAAAGTCATTGAGGGGCTAGAGTAAAGTCATTGAGGGGCTAGACTAAAGTCATTGAGGGGCTAGACTAAAGTCATTGAGGGGCTAGAGTAAAGTCATTGAGGGGCTAGAGTCAAGTCGTGGGCTAGAGTAAAGTCGTTGAGGGGCTAGAAGTAAAGTCATTGAGGGCTAGAGTAAAGTCATTGAGGGCTAGAGTAAAGTCATTGAGGGGCTAGAGTAAAGTCGTTGAGGGGCTAGACTAAAGTCGTTGTTGAGGGCTAGAGTAAAGTCATTGAGGGCTAGAGTAAAGTCATTGAGGGGCTAGAGTAAAGTCATTGAGGGCTAGAGTAAAGTCATTGAGGGGCTAGAGTAAAGTCATTGAGGGCTAGAGTAAAGTCATTGAGGGGCTAGAGTAAAGTCATTGAGGGGCTAGAGTAAAGTCATTGAGGGGCTAGAGTAAAGTCATTGAGGGCTAGAGTAAAGTCATTGAGGGCTAGAGTAAAGTCGTTGAGGGCTAGAGTAAAGTCGTTGAGGGGCTAGACTAAGTCATTGAGGGGCTAGAGTAAAGTCATTGAGGGCTAGAGTAAAGTCATTGAGGGGCTAGAGTAAAGTCATTGAGGGGCTAGAGGGGCTAGTAAAGTCATTGAGGGGCTAGAGTAAAGTCGTTGAGGGGCTAGAGTAAAGTCATTGAGGGGCTAGAGTAAAGTCATTGAGGGCTAGAAAAGTCATTGAGGGGCTAAGTCGTTGAGGGGCTAGACTAAAGTCATTGAGGGGCTAGAGTAAAGTCATTGAGGGCTAGAGTAAAGTCGTTGAGGGGCTAGAGTAAAGTCATGAGGGCTAGAGTAAAGTCATTGAGGGGCTAGAGTAAAGTCATTGAGGGCTAGAGTAAAGTCATTGAGGGGCTAGAGTAAAGTCATTGAGGGCTAGAAGTAAAGTCATTGAGGGGCTAGAGTAAAGTCATTGAGGGCTAGAGTAAAGTCATTGAGGGCTAGAGTAAAGTCATTGAGGGCTAGAGTAAAGTCATTGAGGGGCTAGAGTAAAGTCATTGAGGGCTAGAGTAAAGTCATTGAGGGGCTAGAGTAAAGTCATTGAGGGGCTAAAGTCATTGAGGGCTAGAGTAAAGTCATTGAGGGGCTAGAGTAAAGTCGTTGAGGGGCTAGAGTAAAGTCGTTGAGGGGCTAGACTAAAGTCGTTGAGGGGCTAGAGTAGGGCGTCATTGAGGGGCTAGAGTAAAGTCATTGAGGGGCTAGAGTAAAGTCATTGAGGGCTAGAGTAAAGTCATTGAGGGCTAGAGTAAAGTCATTGAGGGGCTAGAGTAAAGTCATTGAGGGGCTAGAGTAAAGTCATTGAGGGGCTAGAGTAAAGTCATTGAGGGCTAGAGTAAAGTCATTGAGGGCTAGACTAAAGTCATTGAGGGCTAGAGAAAGTCATTGAGGGCTAGAGTAAAGTCATTGAGGGGCTAGAGTAAAGTCATTGAGGGCTAGAGTAAAGTCATTGAGGGGCTAGAGTAAAGTCATTGAGGGGCTAGAGTAAAGTCATTGAGGGCTAGAGTAAAGTCATTGAGGGGCTAGAGTAAAGTCATTGAGGGGCTAGAGTAAAGTCATTGAGGGCTAGGGCTAGAGTAAAGTCATTGAGGGCTAGCTAGAGTAAAAAGTCATGAGGGGCTAGAGTAAAGTCATTGAGGGGCTAGAGTAAAGTCATTGAGGGCTAGAGTAAAGTCATTGAGGGGCTAGAGTAAAGTCGTTGAGGGCTAGAGTAAAGTCATTGAGGGCTAGAGTAAAGTCATTGAGGGCTAGAGTAAAGTCATTGAGGGGCTAGAAAGTCGTAAAGTCATTGAGGGCTAGAGTAAAGTCATTGAGGGGCTAGTCATTGAGGGCTAGAGTCATTGAGGGGCTAGAGTAAAGTCATTGAGGGGCTAGAGTAAGGTCATTGAGAGGCTAGAGTAAGGTCATTGAGAGGCTAGAGTAAAGTCATTGAGGGGCTAGAGTAAAGTCATTGCGGGGCTAGAATACAGTCGTTGATGGGCTAGAGTAAAGTCGTTGAGGGGCTAGAGTAAAGTCGTTGAGGGGCTAGAGTAAAGTCATTGAGGGGCTAGAGTAAGGTCATTGAGAGGCTAGAGTAAAGTCATTGAGGGGCTAGAGTAAAGTCATTGAGGGGCTAGAGTAAGTCGTTGAGGGCTAGAGTAAAGTCGTTGAGGGCTAGAGTAAAGTCATTGAGGGGCTAGAGTAAAGTCATTGAGGGGCTAGAGTAAAGTCATTGAGGGCTAGAGTAAAGTCATTGAGGGGCTAGAGTCATTGAGGGGCTAGAGTAAAGTCATTGAGGGGCTAGAGTAAAGTCATTGAGGGGCTAGAGTAAAGTCATTGAGGGCTAGAGTAAAGTCATTGAGGGGCTAGAGTAAAGTCATTGAGGGCTAGAGTAAAGTCAGGGGCTTGAGGGGGCTAGAGTAAAGTCATTGAGGGGCTAGAGTAAAGTCATTGAGGGGCTAGAGTAAAGTCATTGAGGGGCTAGAGTAAAGTCATTGAGGGGCTAGAGTAAAGTCGTTGAGGGGCTAGAGTAAAGTCGTTGAGGGGCTAGAGTAAAGTCATTGAGGGGCTAGAGTAAGGTCATTGAGGGGCTAGAGTAAAGTCATTGAGGGGCTAGAGTAAAGTCATTGAGGGGCTAGACTGATGTCATTGAGGGGCTAGACTAGCGTCATTGAGGGGCTAGACTAGTGTCGTTGTGGGGCTAGAGTAAAGTCATTGAGGGGCTAGAGTAAAGTCATTGAGGGGCTAGAGTAAAGTCGTTGAGGGGCTAGACTAGCGTCATTGAGGGGCTAGAGTAAAGTCATTGAGGGGCTAGAGTAAAGTCATTGAGGGGCTAGAGTAAAGTCATTGAGGGGCTAGAGTAAAGTCATTGAGGGGCTAGAGTAAAGTCATTGAGGGGCTAGAGTAAAGTCGTTGAGGGCTAGAGTAAAGTCATTGAGGGCTAGAGTAAAGTCATTGAGGGGCTAGAGTAAAGTCATTGAGGGGCTAGAGTAAAGTCATTGAGGGGCTAGAGTAAGTCAGTCATTGAGGGGCTAGAGTAAAGTCATTGAGGGGCTAGAGTAAAGTCATTGAGGGCTAGAGTAAAGTCATTGAGGGGCTAGAGTAAAGTCGTTGAGGGGCTAGAGTAAAGTCATTGAGGGCTAGAGTAAAGTCATTGAGGGGCTAGAGTAAAGTCATTGAGGGCTAGAGTAAAGTCATTGAGGGGCTAGAGTAAAGTCATTGAGGGGCTAGAGTAAAGTCATTGAGGGGCTAGAGTAAAGTCATTGAGGGGCTAGAGTAAAGTCATTGAGGGGCTAGAGTAAAGTCATTGAGGGGCTAGAGTAAAGCGTCATTGAGGGGCTAGAGTAAAGTCATTGAGGGGCTAGAGTAAAGTCATTGAGGGGCTAGAGTAAAGTCATTGAGGGGCTAGAGTAAAGTCGTTGAGGGGCTAGACTAGCGTCGTTGAGGGGCTAGACTAGTGTCATTGAGGGGCTAGAGTAAAGTCATTGAGGGGCTAGAGTAAAGTCGTTGAGGGGCTAGAGTAAAGTCATTGAGGGGCTAGAGTAAAGTCATTGAGGGGCTAGAGTAAAGTCATTGAGGGGCTAGAATAAAGTCGTTGAGGGGCTAGACTAGCGTCGTTGAGGGGCTAGACTAGCGTCATTGAGGGGCTAGAGTAAAGTCATTGAGGGGCTAGAGTAAAGTCATTGAGGGGCTAGAGTAAAGTCATTGAGGGGCTAGAGTAAAGTCATTGAGGGGCTAGAGTAAAGTCATTGAGGGGCTAGAGTAAAGTCGTTGAGGGGCTAGAGTAAAGTCATTGAGGGGCTAGAGTAAAGTCGTTGAGGGGCTAGAGTAAAGTCATTGAGGGGCTAGAGTAAAGTCATTGAGGGCTAGAGTAAAGTCATTGAGGGGCTAGAGTAAAGTCATTGAGGGGCTAGAGTAAAGTCATTGAGGGGCTAGAGTAAAGTCATTGAGGGGCTAGAGTAAAGTCATTGAGGGGCTAGAGTAAAGGGCTAGAGTCAAGTCATTGAGGGCTAGAGTAAAGTCATTGAGGGGCTAGAGTAAAGTCATTGAGGGGCTAGAGTAAAGTCATTGAGGGCTAGAGTAAAGTCGTTGAGGGCTAGAGTAAAGTCATTGAGGGGCTAGAGTAAAGTCATTGAGGGGCTAGAGTAAAGTCATTGAGGGCTAGAGTAAAGTCATTGAGGGGCTAGAGTAAAGTCATTGAGGGGCTAGAGTAAAGTCATTGAGGGGCTAGAGTAAAGTCATTGAGGGGCTAGAAAGTCAAAGTCATTGAGGGGCTAGAGTAAAGTCGTTGAGGGGCTAGAGTAAAGTCATTGAGGGGCTAGAGTAAAGTCATTGAGGGGCTAGAGTAAAGTCATTGAGGGGCTAGAGTAAAGTCATTGAGGGGCTAGAGTAAAGTCATTGAGGGGCTAGAGTAAAGTCATTGAGGGGCTAGAGTAAAGTCATTGAGGGGCTAGAGTAAAGTCGTTGAGGGGCTAGACTAGCATTGTTGTGGGGCTAGAGTAAAGTCGTTGAGTGGCTAGAGTAAAGTCGTTGAGGGGCTAGAGTAAAGTCATTGAGGGCTAGAGTAAAGTCATTGAGGGGCTAGAGTAAGTCCCATTGAGGGGCTAGAGTAAAGTCATTGAGGGCTAGAGTAAAGTCATTGAGGGGCTAGACTAAAGTCGTTGAGGGGCTAGAGTAAAGTCATTGAGGGGCTAGAGTAAAGTCGTTGAGGGGCTAGAGTAAAGTCGTTGAGGGGCTAGAGTAAAGTCATTGAGGGGCTAGAGTAAAGTCATTGAGGGGCTAGAGTAAAGTCATTGAGGGGCTAGAGTAAAGTCATTGAGGGGCTAGAGTAAAGTCATTGAGGGGCTAGAGTAAAGTCATTGAGGGGCTAGAGTAAAGTCGTTGAGGGGCTAGAGTAAAGTCGTTGAGGGGCTAGAGTAAAGTCATTGAGGGGCTAGAGTAAAGTCATTGAGGGGCTAGAGTAAGGTCATTGAGAGGCTAGAGTAAAGTCATTGAGGGGCTAGACTAGCGTCATTGAGGGGCTAGAGTAAAGTCATTGAGGGGCTAGACTAGCGTCATTGAGGGGCTAGAGTAAAGTTGTTGAGGGCTAGAGGAGAGTCGTTGAGGGGCTAGAGTAAAGTCATTGAGGGGCTAGAGTAAGGTCATTGAGAGGCTAGAGTAAAGTCATTGAGGGGCTAGAGTAAAGTCATTGAGGGGCTAGACTAACGTCATTGAGGGGCTAGACTAGCGTCATTGAGGGGCTAGAGTAAAGTCATTGAGGGCTAGAGTAAAGTCATTGAGGGGCTAGAGTAAAGTCATTGAGGGGCTAGAGTAAAGTCGTTGAGGGGCTAGAGTAAAGTCATTGAGGGGCTAGAGTAAAGTCATTGAGGGGCTAGAGTAAAGTCATTGAGGGCTAGAGTAAAAGTCATTGAGGGCTAGAGTAAAGTCATTGAGGGGCTAGAGTAAAGTCATTGAGGGGCTAGAGTAAAGTCATTGAGGGGCTAGAGTAAAGTCATTGAGGGGCTAGAGTAAAGTCATTGAGGGGCTAGAGTAAAGTCATTGAGGGGCTAGAGTAAAGTCATTGAGGGGCTAGAGTAAAGTCGTTGAGGGGCTAGAGTAAAGTCATTGAGGGGCTAGAGTAAAGTCATTGAGGGGCTAGAGTAAAGTCATTGAGGGGCTAGAGTAAAGTCATTGAGGGGCTAGAGTAAAGTCATTGAGGGCTAGAGGGCTAAGTCGTTGAGGGGCTAGACTAAAGTCGTTGAGGGGCTAGACTAAAGCGTCATTGAGGGCTAGAGTAAAGTCATTGAGGGGCTAGAGTAAAGTCATTGAGGGGCTAGAGTAAAGTCATTGAGGGGCTAGAGTAAAGTCATTGAGGGCTAGAGTAAGTCATTGAGGGCTAGAGTAAAGTCATTGAGGGGCTAGACTAAAGTCATTGAGGGGCTAGACTAAGTCATTGAGGGGCTAGAGTAAAGTCATTGAGGGGCTAGAGTAAAGTCATTGAGGGGGCTAGAGTAAAGTCATTGAGGGCTAGACTAAAGTCGTTGAGGGGCTAGACTAGTCATTGAGGGGCTAGAGTAAAGTCATTGAGGGCTAGAGTAAAGTCGTTGAGGGGCTAGAGTAAAGTCATTGAGGGGGCTAGAGTAAAGTCATTGAGGGCTAGAGTAAAGTCATTGAGGGGCTAGAGTAAAGTCGTTGAGGGGCTAGACTAAAGTCGTTGAGGGGCTAGAGTAAAGTCATTGAGGGGCTAGAGTAAAGTCATTGAGGGCTAGAGTAAAGTCATTGAGGGGCTAGAGTAAAGTCATTGAGGGCTAGAGAGGGCTAGAAAGTCGTTGAGGGGCTAGAGTAAAAAGTCATTGAGGGGCTAGAGTAAAGTCATTGAGGGGCTAGAGTAAAGTCATTGAGGGCTAGAAAAGTCATTGAGGGCTAGAGTAAAGTCATTGAGGGCTAGAGTAAAGTCATTGAGGGGCTAGAGTAAAGTCGTTGAGGGGCTAGACTAAAGTCATTGAGGGGCTAGAGTAAAGTCATTGAGGGGCTAGAGTAAAGTCATTGAGGGGCTAGAGTAAAGTCATTGAGGGGCTAGAGTAAAGTCGTTGAGGGGCTAGAATAAAGTCGTTGAGGGGCTAGACTAGCGTCGTTGAGGGGCTAGACTAGCGTCATTGAGGGGCTAGAGTAAAGTCGTTGAGGGCTAGACTAAAGTCATTGAGGGGCTAGAGTAAAGTCATTGAGGGGCTAGACTAAAAAGTCATTGAGGGGCTAGAGTAAAGTCATTGAGGGGCTAGAGTAAAGTCATTGAGGGCTAGAGTAAAGTCATTGAGGGGCTAGAGTAAAGTCATTGAGGGCTAGAGTAAAGTCATTGAGGGGCTAGAGTAAAGTCATTGAGGGGCTAGAGTAAAGTCATTGAGGGGCTAGACTAAAGTCATTGAGGGGCTAGAGTAAAGTCATTGAGGGCTAGAGGAAGTCGTTGAGGGGCTAGAGTAAAGTCATTGAGGGGCTAGAGTAAAGTCATTGAGGGCTAGAGTAAAGTCATTGAGGGCTAGAGTAAAGTCATTGAGGGGCTAGAGTAAAGTCATTGAGGGGCTAGAGTAAAGTCGTTGAGGGCTAGAGTAAGTCAGTCATTGAGGGGCTAGAGTAAAGTCGTTGAGGGGCTAGAAGTAAAGTCATTGAGGGGCTAGAGTAAAGTCATTGAGGGGCTAGAGTAAAGTCATTGAGGGGCTAGAGTAAAGTCATTGAGGGCTAGAGTAAAGTCATTGAGGGGCTAGAGTAAAGTCATTGAGGGCTAGAGTAAAGTCATTGAGGGCTAGAGTAAAGTCATTGAGGGGCTAGAGTAAAGTCATTGAGGGCTAGAGTAAAGTCATTGAGGGCTAGAGTAAAGTCATTGAGGGGCTAGAGTAAAGTCATTGAGGGCTAGAGTAAAGTCATTGAGGGCTAGAGTAAAGTCATTGAGGGCTAGAGTAAAGTCATTGAGGGCTAGACTAAAGTCATTGAGGGGCTAGACTAAAGTCATTGAGGGCTAGAGTAAAGTCATTGAGGGCTAGGGCTAGAGTAAAGTCGTTGAGGGCTAGAGTAAAGTCGTTGAGGGGCTAGAGTAAAGTCGTTGAGGGCTAGAGTAAAGTCATTGAGGGGCTAGAGTAAAGTCGTTGAGGGCTAGAGTAAAGTCATTGAGGGGCTAGAGTAAAGTCATTGAGGGGCTAGAGTAAAGTCATTGAGGGGCTAGAGTAAAGTCGTTGAGGGCTAGACTAAAGTCATTGAGGGCTAGAGTAAAGTCATTGAGGGCTAGAGTAAAGTCATTGAGGGCTAGAGTAAAGTCATTGAGGGGCTAGAGTAAAGTCATTGAGGGCTAGAGTAAAGTCATTGAGGGCTAGAGTAAAGTCATTGAGGGGCTAGACTAGCGTCATTGAGGGCTAGAGTAAAGTCGTTGAGGGCTAGAGTAAAGTCGTTGAGGGCTAGAGTAAAGTCATTGAGGGCTAGAGTAAAGTCGTTGAGGGGGCTAGAGTAAAGTCGTTGAGGGCTAGAGTAAAGTCATTGAGGGGCTAGAGTAAAGTCATTGAGGGCTAGAGTAAAGTCATTGAGGGCTAGAGTAAAGTCGTTGAGGGCTAGAGTAAAGTCGTTGAGGCTAGACTAAAGTCATTGAGGGCTAGAGTAAAGTCATTGAGGGGCTAGACTAAAGTCATTGAGGGGCTAGAGTAAAGTCATTGAGGGGCTAGAGTAAAGTCATTGAGGGCTAGAGTAAAGTCATTGAGGGCTAGAGTAAAGTCATTGAGGGCTAGAGTAAAGTCGTTGAGGGGCTAGAGTAAAGTCGTTGAGGGGCTAGAGTAAAGTCATTGAGGGCTAGAGTAAAGTCATTGAGGGCTAGAAGTAGTCGTTGAGGGGCTAGACTAAAGTCATTGAGGGGCTAGAGTAAAGTCATTGAGGGCTAGAGTAAAGTCATTGAGGGGCTAGAGTAAAGTCATTGAGGGGCTAGAGTAAAGTCATTTGAGGGGCTAGAGTAAAGTCATTGAGGGGCTAGAGTAAAGTCATTGAGGGCTAGAGTAAAGTCATTGAGGGGCTAGAGTAAAGTCGTTGAGGGCTAGAGTAAAGTCGTTGAGGGCTAGAAAGTCGTTGAGGGCTAGAGTAAAGTCATTGAGGGCTAGAGTAAAGTCATTGAGGGCTAGAATAAAGTCGTTGAGGGGCTAGACTAAAGCGTCGTTGAGGGCTAGACTAAAGTCATTGAGGGCTAGAGTAAAGTCATTGAGGGCTAGAGTAAAGTCATTGAGGGCTAGAGTAAAGTCATTGAGGGCTAGAGTAAAGTCGTTGAGGGGCTAGAGTAAAGTCATTGAGGGGCTAGAGTAAAGTCATTGAGGGCTAGAGTAAAGTCATTGAGGGCTAGAGTAAAGTCATTGAGGGCTAGAGTAAAGTCATTGAGGGGCTAGAGTAAAGTCATTGAGGGCTAGTAAAGTCAAGTCATGAGGGGCTAGAGTAAAGTCATTGAGGGGCTAGACTAAAGTCATTGAGGGCTAGACTAAAGTCATTGAGGGCTAGAGTAAAGTCATTGAGGCTAGAGTAAAGTCATTGAGGGGCTAGAGTAAAGTCATTGAGGGGCTAGAGTAAAGTCGTTGAGGGCTAGACTAGCGTCGTTGAGGGGCTAGACTAAAGTCATTGAGGGCTAGAGTAAAGTCATTGAGGGCTAGAGTAAAGTCGTTGAGGGCTAGAGTAAAGTCATTGAGGGCTAGAGTAAAGTCATTGAGGGCTAGAGTAAAGTCATTGAGGGCTAGAGTAAAGTCATTGAGGGGCTAGAGTAAAGTCATTGAGGGGCTAGAGTAAAGTCATTGAGGGGCTAGAGTAAAGTCATTGAGGGGCTAGAGTAAAGTCATTGAGGGCTAGAGTAAAGTCATTGAGGGCTAGAGTAAAGTCATTGAGGGCTAGAGTAAAGTCATGAGGGGCTAGAGTAAAGTCATTGAGGGCTAGAGTAAAGTCATTGAGGGCTAGAGTAAAGTCATTGAGGGCTAGAGTAAAGTCATTGAGGGCTAGAGTAAAGTCGTTGAGGGCTAGACTAAAGTCAGAGGGGCTAGACTAAAGTCATTGAGGGGCTAGAGTAAAGTCATCATTGAGGGCTAGAGTAAAGTCATTGAGGGCTAGAGTAAAGTCGTTGAGGGCTAGAGTAAAGTCATTGAGGGCTAGAGCGTCATTGAGGGCTAGACTAAAGTCATTGAGGGGCTAGAGTAAAGTCATTGAGGGCTAGAGTAAAGTCATTGAGGGCTAGAGTAAAGTCATTGAGGGGCTAGAGTAAAGTCATTGAGGGCTAGAGTAAAGTCATTGAGGGCTAGAGTAAAGTCATTGAGGGCTAGAGTAAAGTCATTGAGGGCTAGAGTAAAGTCATTGAGGGCTAGAGTAAAGTCATTGAGGGCTAGACTAAGTCATTGAGGGGCTAGAGTAAAGTCATTGAGGGGCTAGAGTAAAGTCATTGAGGGCTAGAGTAAAGTCATTGAGGGCTAGAGTAAAGTCGTTGAGGGGCTAGAGTAAAGTCATTGAGGGCTAGAGTAAAGTCATTGAGGGCTAGAGTAAAGTCATTGAGGGGCTAGATAAAGTAAAGTCATTGAGGGCTAGAGTAAAGTCATTGAGGGCTAGAGTAAAGTCATTGAGGGGCTAGAGTAAAGTCATTGAGGGGCTAGAGTAAAGTCGTTGAGGGGCTAGAGTAAAGTCATTGAGGGCTAGAGTAAAGTCATTGAGGGCTAGAGTAAAGTCATTGAGGGGCTAGAGTAAAGTCATTGAGGGCTAGAGTAAAGTCATTGAGGGCTAGAGTAAAGTCATTGAGGGCTAGAGTAAAGTCATTGAGGGCTAGAGTAAAGTCATTGAGGGCTAGAGTAAAGTCATTGAGGGCTAGAGTAAAGTCATTGAGGGGCTAGAGTAAAGTCATTGAGGGCTAGAGTAAAGTCATTGAGGGGCTAGAGTAAAGTCATTGAGGGCTAGAGTAAAGTCATTGAGGGCTAGAGTAAAGTCGTTGAGGGCTAGACTAAAGTCATTGAGGGGCTAGACTAAGGGCTAGTCATTGAGGGGCTAGAGTAAAGTCATTGAGGGCTAGAGTAAAGTCATTGAGGGGCTAGAGTAAAGTCGTTGAGGGGCTAGAGTAAAGTCGTTGAGGGCTAGAGTAAAGTCATTGAGGGCTAGAGTAAAGTCATTGAGGGGCTAGAGTAAAGTCATTGAGGGCTAGAGTAAAGTCATTGAGGGCTAGAGTAAAGTCATTGAGGGCTAGAGTAAAGTCATTGAGGGCTAGAGTAAAGTCATTGAGGGGCTAGAGTAAAGTCATTGAGGGCTAGAGTAAAGTCATTGAGGGCTAGAGTAAAGTCATTGAGGGCTAGAGTAAAGTCATTGAGGGCTAGAGTAAAGTCGTTGAGGGCTAGAGTAAAGTCATTGAGGGCTAGACTAAAGTCATTGAGGGCTAGAGTAAAGTCGTTGAGGGCTAGAGTAAAGTCATTGAGGGCTAGAGTAAAGTCGTTGAGGGCTAGAGTAAAGTCATTGAGGGCTAGAGTCAAGGTCGTTGAGGGGGCTAGAGTAAGTCATTGAGGGCTAGAGAAAAGTCATTGAGAAGTCATTGAGGGCTAGAATAAAGTCGTTGAGGGCTAGAAGTAAAGTCATTGAGGGCTAGAGTAAAGTCATTGAGGGCTAGAGTAAAGTCATTGAGGGCTAGAGTAAAGTCATTGAGGGCTAGAGTAAAGTCATTGAGGGCTAGAGTAAAGTCGTTGAGGGCTAGAGTAAAGTCATTGAGGGCTAGAGTAAAGTCGTTGAGGGCTAGAGTAAAGTCGTTGAGGGCTAGAGTAAAGTCATTGAGGGCTAGAGTAAAGTCGTTGAGGGCTAGAGTAAAGTCGTTGAGGGGCTAGAGTAAAGTCGTTGAGGGCTAGAGTCATTGAGGGCTAGAGTAAAGTCATTGAGGGCTAGAGTAAAGTCATTGAGGGCTAGAGTAAAGTCGTTGAGGGGCTAGAGTAAAGTCGTTGAGGGCTAGAGTAAAGTCATTGAGGGGCTAGAGTAAAGTCATTGAGGGCTAGAGTAAAGTCGTTGAGGGCTAGAGTAAAGTCGTTGAGGGCTAGAGTAAAAGTCAGAGGGCTAAAGTCGTTGAGGGCTAGAGTAAAGTCATTGAGGGGCTAGAGTAAAGTCATTGAGGGGCTAGAATAAAGTCGTTGAGGGCTAGACTAGCGTAGGCTAGAGTAAAGTCATTGAGGGCTAGAGTAAAGTCATTGAGGGCTAGAGTAAAGTCATTGAGGGCTAGAGTAAAGTCGTTGAGGGCTAGAGTAAAAGGGCTAGAGTCGTTGAGAGGGCTAGAGTAAAGTCATTGAGGGCTAGAGTAAAGTCGTTGAGGGCTAGAGTAAAGTCATTGAGGGCTAGAGTAAAGTCATTGAGGGGCTAGAGTAAAGTCATTGAGGGGCTAGAGTAAAGTCATTGAGGGCTAGAGTAAAGTCATTGAGGGCTAGAGTAAAGTCATTGAGGGCTAGAGTAAAGTCATTGAGGGGCTAGAGTAAAGTCATTGAGGGCTAGAGTAAAGTCGTTGAGGGCTAGAATAAAGTCGTTGAGGGGCTAGACTAGCGTCGTTGAGGGCTAGAGGGCTAAGTCATTGAGGGGCTAGAGTAAAGTCATTGAGGGCTAGAGTAAAGTCATTGAGGGGCTAGAGTAAAGTCATTGAGGGCTAGAGTAAAGTCGTTGAGGGCTAGAGTAAAGTCGTTGAGGGCTAGAGTAAAGTCATTGAGGGCTAGAGTAAAGTCATTGAGGGCTAGAGTAAAGTCATTGAGGGCTAGAGTAAAGTCATTGAGGGCTAGAGTAAAGTCATTGAGGGGCTAGAGTAAAGTCATTGAGGGCTAGAGTAAAGTCATTGAGGGCTAAAGTAAAGTCATTGAGGGCTAGAGTAAAGTCATTGAGGGCTAGAGTAAAGTCATTGAGGGCTAGAGTAAAGTCATTGAGGGCTAGAGTAAAGTCATTGAGGGCTAGAGTAAAGTCATTGAGGGCTAGAGTAAAGTCATTGAGGGCTAGAGTAAAGTCATTGAGGGCTAGAGTAAAGTCATTGAGGGCTAGAGTAAAGTCATTGAGGGCTAGAGTAAAGTCATTGAGGGCTAGAGTAAAGTCATTGAGGGCTAGAGTAAAGTCATTGAGGGCTAGAGTAAAGTCATTGAGGGCTAGAGTAAAGTCATTGAGGGGCTAGAGTAAAGTCATTGAGGGGCTAGACTAGCGTCATTGAGGGCTAGAGTAAAGTCATTGAGGGCTAGAGTAAAGTCGTTGAGGGCTAGAGTAAAGTCATTGAGGGCTAGAGTAAAGTCATTGAGGGCTAGAGTAAAGTCATTGAGGGCTAGAGTAAAGTCATTGAGGGCTAGAGTAAAGTCATTGAGGGCTAGAAAGTCATTGAGGGGCTAGAGTAAAGTCATTGAGGGCTAGAGTAAAGTCATTGAGGGCTAGAGTAAAGTCATTGAGGGGCTAGAGTAAAGTCATTGAGGGCTAGAGGGCTAGCGTCGTTGAGGGCTAGAGTAAAGGAGGGCTAGACTAAAGTCATTGAGGGGCTAGAGTAAAGTCATTGAGGGGCTAGAGTAAAGTCATTGAGGGCTAGAGTAAAGTCATTGAGGGCTAGAAAGTAAAGTCATTGAGGGCTAGAGTAAAGTCATTGAGGGCTAGAGTAAAGTAGGGCTAGAGTAAAGTCATTGAGGGGCTAGAGTAAAGTCATTGAGGGGCTAGAGTAAAGTCATTGAGGGGCTAGAGTAAAGTCATTGAGGGCTAGAGTAAAGTCGTTGAGGGCTAGAGTAAAGTCATTGAGGGCTAGACTAAAGTCATTGAGGGCTAGAGTAAAGTCATTGAGGGCTAGAGTAAAGTCATTGAGGGCTAGAGTAAAGTCATTGAGGGGCTAGAGTAAAGTCATTGAGGGCTAGAGTAAAGTCATTGAGGGGCTAGAGTAAAGTCATTGAGGGCTAGAGTAAAGTCGTTGAGGGCTAGAATAAAGTCGTTGAGGGCTAGACTAAAGTCGTTGAGGGGCTAGACTAAAAAGTCATTGAGGGCTAGAGTAAAGTCGTTGAGGGGCTAGACTAAAGTCATTGAGGGGCTAGAGTAAAGTCATTGAGGGGCTAGAGTAAAGTCATTGAGGGCTAGAGTAAAGTCGTTGAGGGCTAGAGAAAGTCATTGAGGGCTAGAGTAAAGTCATTGAGGGCTAGAGTAAAGTCATTGAGGGGCTAGAGTAAAGTCGTTGAGGGCTAGAGTAAAGTCATTGAGGGCTAGAGTAAAGTCGTTGAGGGGCTAGAGTAAAGTCATTGAGGGGCTAGAGTAAAGTCATTGAGGGCTAGAGTAAAGTCATTGAGGGCTAGAGTAAAGTCTTGAGGGCTAGAGTAAAGTCATTGAGGGCTAGAGTAAAGTCATTGAGGGGCTAGAGTAAAGTCATTGAGGGCTAGAGTAAAGTCATTGAGGGCTAGAGTAAAGTCATTGAGGGCTAGAGTAAAGTCATTGAGGGCTAGAGTAAAGTCATTGAGGGGCTAGAGTAAAGTCATTGAGGGCTAGAGTAAAGTCATTGAGGGCTAGAGTAAAGTCATTGAGGGCTAGAGTAAAGTCATTGAGGGCTAGAGGGCTAAAGTCATTGAGGGCTAGAGTAAAGTCATTGAGGGCTAGAGTAAAGTCATTGAGGGCTAGAGTAAAGTCGTTGAGGGCTAGAGTAAAGTCATTGAGGGCTAGAGTAAAGTCATTGAGGGCTAGAGTAAAGTCATTGAGGGCTAGAGTAAAGTCATTGAGGGCTAGAGTAAAGTCATTGAGGGCTAGAGTAAAGTCATTGAGGGGCTAGAGTAAAGTCATTGAGGGCTAGAGTAAAGTCATTGAGGGCTAGAGTAAAGTCATTGAGGGCTAGAGTAAAGTCATTGAGGGCTAGAGTAAAGTCATTGAGGGCTAGAGTAAAGTCATTGAGGGCTAGAGTAAAGTCATTGAGGGCTAGAGTAAAGTCATTGAGGGGCTAGAGTAAAGTCATTGAGGGCTAGAGTAAAGTCATTGAGGGGCTAGAGTAAAGTCATTGAGGGGCTAGACTAAAGTCATTGAGGGGCTAGAGTAAAGTCATTGAGGGGCTAGACTAAAGTCATTGAGGGCTAGAGTAAAGTCAGAGGGCTAGAAAGTCGTTGAGGGCTAAGTAAAGTCATTGAGGGCTAGAGTAAAGTCATTGAGGGCTAGAGTAAAGTCATTGAGGGCTAGAGTAAAGTCATTGAGGGCTAGAGTAAAGTCGTTGAGGAGGGGCTAGAGTAAAGTCATTGAGGGCTAGAGTAAAGTCATTGAGGGGCTAGAGTAAAGTCATTGAGGGCTAGAGTAAAGTCATTGAGGGGCTAGAGTAAAGTCATTGAGGGGCTAGACTAGTGTCATTGAGGGGCTAGAAGTAGAGTAAAGTCATTGAGGGCTAGAGTAAAGTCATTGAGGGCTAGAGTAAAGTCATTGAGGGGCTAGAGTAAAGTCGTTGAGGGCTAGAGTAAAGTCATTGAGGGGCTAAGAGTAAAGTCGTTGAGGGCTAGTCTTGAGGGCTAGTCATTGAGGGGCTAGAGCTAAAGTCATTGAGGGCTAGAGTAAAGTCATTGAGGGCTAGAGTAAAGTCATTGAGGGCTAGAGTAAAGTCATTGAGGGCTAGAGTAAAGTCGTTGAGGGCTAGAGTAAAGTCGTTGAGGGCTAGAGTAAAGTCATTGAGGGCTAGAGTAAAGTCATTGAGGGCTAGAGTAAAGTCATTGAGGGCTAGAGTAAAGTCATTGAGGGCTAGACTAGCGTCATTGAGGGCTAGAGTAAAGGTCATTGAGGGGCTAGAGTAAAGTCATTGAGGGCTAGAGTAAAGTCATTGAGGGGCTAGAGTAAAGTCATTGAGGGCTAGAGTAAAGTCATTGAGGGCTAGAGTAAAGTCATTGAGGGGCTAGAGTAAAGTCATTGAGGGCTAGACTAAAGTCATTGAGGGCTAGACTAAAGTCATTGAGGGGCTAGACTAGTGTCTAGTAGGGCTAGAGTAAAGTCATTGAGGGCTAGAGTAAAGTCATTGAGGGCTAGAGTAAAGTCATTGAGGGGCTAGAGTAAAGTCATTGAGGGCTAGAGTAAAGTCATTGAGGGGCTAGAGTAAAGTCGTTGAGGGCTAGAGTAAAGTCATTGAGGGCTAGAGTAAAGTCATTGAGGGGCTAGAGTAAAGTCATTGAGGGCTAGAGTAAAGTCATTGAGGGCTAGAGTAAAGTCATTGAGGGCTAGAGTAAAGTCATTGAGGGCTAGAGTAAAGTCATTGAGGGCTAGAGTAAAGTCATTGAGGGCTAGAGTAAAGTCGTTGAGGGGCTAGAAAGTCGTTGAGGGGCTAGAGTCATTGAGGGGCTAGAGTAAAGTCATTGAGGGGCTAGAGTAAAGTCATTGAGGGCTAGAGTAAAGTCATTGAGGGGCTAGAGTAAAGTCATTTGAGGGCTAGAGTAAAGTCGTTGAGGGGCTAGAGTAAAGTCATTGAGGGCTAGAGTAAAGTCGTTGAGGGGCTAGAGTAAAGTCATTGAGGGCTAGAGAGGGCTAAAGTCATTGAGGGGCTAGAGTAAAGTCGTTGAGGGCTAGACTAGCGTCATTGAGGGCTAGACTAAAGTCATTGAGGGGCTAGAGTAAAGTCATTGAGGGCTAGAGTAAAGTCGTTGAGGGCTAGAGTAAAGTCATTGAGGGCTAGAGTAAAGTCATTGAGGGGCTAGAGTAAAGTCGTTGAGGGCTAGAGTAAAGTCATTGAGGGCTAGAGTAAAGTCGTTGAGGGCTAGAGTAAAGTCATTGAGGGGCTAGACTAAAGTCGTTGAGGGCTAGACTAAAGTCATTGAGGCTAGAGTAAAGTCGTTGAGGGCTAGAAAGTCGTTGAGGGGCTAGAGTAAAGTCGTTGAGGGGCTAGAGTAAAGTCATTGAGGGCTAGAGTAAAGTCATTGAGGGGCTAGAGTAAAGTCGTTGAGGGCTAGAGTAAAGTCGTTGAGGGCTAGAGTAAAGTCGTTGAGGGCTAGAGTAAAGTCATTGAGGGGCTAGAGTAAAGTCATTGAGGGGCTAGAGTAAAGTCATTGAGGGCTAGAGTAAAGTCGTTGAGGGGCTAGAGTAAAGTCATTGAGGGCTAGAGTAAAGTCATTGAGGCTAGAGTAAAGTCATTGAGGGCTAGAGTAAAGTCATTGAGGGCTAGAGTAAAGTCATTGAGGGCTAGAAAGTCGTTGAGGGGTAAAGTCATTGAGGGCTAGAGTAAAGTCGTTGAGGGCTAGAGTAAAGTCATTGAGGGCTAGAGTAAAGTCATTGAGGGCTAGAGTAAAGTCATTGAGGGCTAGAGTAAAGTCATTGAGGGCTAGAAAGTCATTGAGGCTAGTCATTGAGGGCTAGAGTAAAGTCATTGAGGGCTAGAGTAAAGTCATTGAGGGCTAGAGTAAAGTCGTTGAGGGCTAGAGTAAAGTCGTTGAGGGCTAGACTAGCGTCGTTGAGGGGCTAGACTAGTCATTGAGGGGCTAGAGTAAAGTCATTGAGGGCTAGAAAGTAGAGTAAAGTCGTTGAGGGGCTAGAGTAAAGTCATTGAGGGCTAGAAAGTAAAGTCATTGAGGGCTAGAGTAAAGTCATTGAGGGCTAGAGTAAAGTCATTGAGGGCTAGAGTAAAGTCGTTGAGGGCTAGAGTAAAGTCATTGAGGGCTAGAGTAAAGTCATTGAGGGCTAGAGTAAAGTCGTTGAGGGCTAGAGTAAAGTCATTGAGGGCTAGAGTAAAGTCATTGAGGGCTAGAGTAAAGTCATTGAGGGCTAGAGTAAAGTCATTGAGGGCTAGACTAAAGTCATTGAGGGCTAGAGTAAAGTCATTGAGGGCTAGAGTAAAGTCATTGAGGGCTAGAGTAAAGTCATTGAGGGGCTAGAGTAAAGTCATTGAGGGCTAGAGTAAAGTCGTTGAGGGCTAGAGTAAAGTCATTGAGGGCTAGAGGGCTAGAAGTCGTTGAGGGGCTAGAGTAAAGTCATTGAGGGGCTAGAGTAAAGTCGTTGAGGGCTAGAGTAAAGTCATTGAGGGCTAGAGTAAAGTCATTGAGGGCTAGAGTAAAGTCATTGAGGGGCTAGAGTAAAGTCATTGAGGGCTAGAGTAAAGTCATTGAGGGGCTAGAGTAAAGTCATTGAGGGCTAGAGTAAAGTCATTGAGGGGCTAGAGTAAAGTCATTGAGGGCTAGAGTAAAGTCATTGAGGGCTAGAGTAAAGTCATTGAGGGCTAGAGTAAAGTCATTGAGGGGCTAGAGTAAAGTCGTTGAGGGCTAGAGTAAAGTCGTTGAGGGCTAGAGTAAAGTCATTGAGGGGCTAGAGTAAAGTCATTGAGGGGCTAGAGTAAAGTCATTGAGGGGCTAGAGTAAAGTCATTGAGGGGCTAGAGTAAAGTCGTTGAGGGGCTAGAGTAAAGTCATTGAGGGGCTAGACTAAAGCGTCATTGAGGGGCTAGAGTAAAGTCATTGAGGGCTAGAGTAAAGTCGTTGAGGGCTAGAGTAAAGTCATTGAGGGGCTAGAGTAAAGTCATTGAGGGCTAGAGTAAAGTCATTGAGGGGCTAGAGTAAAGTCATTGAGGGGCTAGACTGAAAGCTAGACTAAAGTGAGGGGCTAGAGTAAAGTCATTGAGGGGCTAGAGTAAAGTCGTTGAGGGGCTAGAGTAAAGTCGTTGAGGGGCTAGAGTAAAGTCATTGAGGGGCTAGAGTAAGGTCATTGAGAGGCTAGAGTAAAGTCATTGAGGGGCTAGAGTAAAGTCATTGAGGGGCTAGACTGATGTCATTGAGGGGCTAGACTAGCGTCATTGAGGGGCTAGACTAGTGTCGTTGTGGGGCTAGAGTAAAGTCATTGAGGGGCTAGAGTAAAGTCATTGAGGGGCTAGAGTAAAGTCGTTGAGGGGCTAGACTAGCGTCGTTGAGGGGCTAGACTAGCGTCATTGAGGGCTAGAGTAAAGTCATTGAGGGCTAGAGTAAAGTCGTTGAGGGCTAGAGTAAAGTCATTGAGGGCTAGAAGTCATTGAGGGCTAAAGTCATTGAGGGCTAGAAAAGTCGTTGAGGGCTAGAATAAAGTCGTTGAGGGGCTAGACTAAAGTCGTTGAGGGCTAGAGTAAAGTCATTGAGGGCTAGAGTAAAGTCATTGAGGGGCTAGAGTAAAGTCATTGAGGGGCTAGAGTAAAGTCGTTGAGGGCTAGAGTAAAGTCATTGAGGGGCTAGAGTAAAGTCATTGAGGGGCTAGAGTAAAGTCATTGAGGGCTAGAGTAAAGTCATTGAGGGCTAGAGTAAAGTCATTGAGGGGCTAGAGTAAAGTCGTTGAGGGCTAGAGTAAAGTCATTGAGGGCTAGAGTAAAGTCGTTGAGGGCTAGAGTAAAGTCATTGAGGGCTAGAGTAAAGTCATTGAGGGGCTAGAGAAAAGTCATTGAGGGCTAGAGTAAAGTCGTTGAGGGGCTAGAGTAAAGTCATTGAGGGGCTAGAGTAAAGTCGTTGAGGGCTAGAGTAAAGTCATTGAGGGCTAGAGTAAAGTCGTTGAGGGCTAGACTAAGTCATTGAGGGGCTAGACTAAAGTCATTGAGGGCTAGAGTAAAGTCATTGAGGGCTAGAGTAAAGTCATTGAGGGCTAGAGTAAAGTCATTGAGGGCTAGAGTAAAGTCATTGAGGGCTAGAGTAAAGTCATTGAGGGCTAGAGTAAAGTCGTTGAGGGCTAGAGTAAAGTCGTTGAGGGGCTAGAAAGTAGCGTCATTGAGGGGCTAGAGAGTAAAGTCATTGAGGGCTAGAGTAAAGTCATTGAGGGCTAGAGTAAAGTCATTGAGGGCTAGAGTAAAGTCATTGAGGGCTAGAGTAAAGTCATTGAGGGGCTAGAGTAAAGTCATTGAGGGCTAGACTTGAGGAGGCTAGACTAAAGTCGTTGAGGCTAGAGTAAAGTCATTGAGGGCTAGAGTAAAGTCGTTGAGGGCTAGAGTAAAGTCATTGAGGGCTAGAGTAAAGTCATTGAGGGGCTAGAGTAAAGTCGTTGAGGGCTAGAGTAAAGTCATTGAGGGCTAGAGTAAAGTCATTGAGGGCTAGAATAAAGTCATTGAGGGCTAGACTAAAGTCATTGAGGGCTAGAGTAAAGTCATTGAGGGCTAGAGTAAAGTCGTTGAGGGCTAGAGTAAAGTCATTGAGGGGCTAGAGTAAAGTCATTGAGGGCTAGAAAGTAAAGTCATTGAGGGCTAGAGTAAAGTCGTTGAGGGCTAGAGTAAAGTCGTTGAGGGGCTAGAGTAAAGTCATTGAGGGCTAGAGTAAAGTCGTTGAGGGCTAGAGTAAAGTCATTGAGGGCTAGAGTAAAGTCATTGAGGGGCTAGAGTAAAGTCATTGAGGGGCTAGAGTAAAGTCATTGAGGGCTAGAGTCAAAGGGCTAGAGTAAAGTCATTGAGGGCTAGAGTAAAGTCATTGAGGGCTAGAGTAAAGTCGTTGAGGGCTAGAGTAAAGTCATTGAGGGGCTAGAGTAAAGTCATTGAGGGCTAGAAAGTCATTGAGTCGTTGAGGGGCTAGACTAGTAGGGGCTAGTCATCATTGAGGGCTAGAGTAAAGTCATTGAGGGGCTAGAGTAAAGTCATTGAGGGGCTAGAGTAAAGTCATTGAGGGGCTAGAGTAAAGTCATTGAGGGCTAGAGTAAAGTCATTGAGGGGCTAGAGTAAAGTCGTTGAGGGCTAGAGTAAAGTCGTTGAGGGGCTAGAGTAAAGTCATTGAGGGGCTAGAGTAAAGTCATTGAGGGCTAGAGTAAAGTCATTGAGGGGCTAGAGTAAAGTCATTGAGGGCTAGAGTAAAGTCATTGAGGGCTAGAGTAAAGTCATTGAGGGCTAGAGTAAAGTCATTGAGGGCTAGAGTAAAGTCATTGAGGGGCTAGAGTAAAGTCGTTGAGGGCTAGAGTAAAGTCATTGAGGGGCTAGAGTAAAGTCGTTGAGGGCTAGAGTAAAGTCATTGAGGGCTAGAGTAAAGTCGTTGAGGGGCTAGAGTAAAGTCATTGAGGGCTAGAGTAAAGTCATTGAGGGCTAGAGTAAAGTCATTGAGGGGCTAGACTAAGTCATTGAGGGGCTAGAGTAAAGTCATTGAGGGGCTAGAGTAAAGTCATTGAGGGCTAGAGTAAAGTCATTGAGGGGCTAGAGTAAAGTCATTGAGGGCTAGAGTAAAGTCATTGAGGGGCTAGAGTAAAGTCATTGAGGGCTAGACTAGTAAAGTCATTGAGGGGCTAGACTAAAGTCGTTGAGGGGCTAGGGGCTAAAGTCATTGAGGGCTAGAGTAAAGTCATTGAGGGCTAGAGTAAAGTCGTTGAGGGGCTAGAGTAAAGTCATTGAGGGGCTAGAGTAAAGTCATTGAGGGCTAGAGTAAAGTCGTTGAGGGCTAGAGTAAAGTCGTTGAGGGCTAGAGTAAAGTCATTGGGGGCTAGAGTAAAGTCGTTGAGGGGCTAGAGTAAAGTCGTTGAGGGGCTAGAGTAAAGTCGTTGAGGGCTAGAGTAAAGTCATTGAGGGCTAGAGTAAAGTCATTGAGGGCTAGAGTAAAGTCATTGAGGGCTAGAGTAAAGTCATTGAGGGCTAGAGTAAAGTCATTGAGGGCTAGAGTAAAGTCATTGAGGGCTAGAGTAAAGTCATTGAGGGCTAGAGTAAAGTCGTTGAGGGCTAGAGTAAAGTCATTGAGGGCTAGAGTAAAGTCATTGAGGGCTAGAGTAAAGTCATTGAGGGGCTAGAGTAAAGTCATTGAGGGGCTAGAGTAAAGTCATTGAGGGGCTAGAGTAAAGTCATTGAGGGGCTAGAGTAAAGTCATTGAGGGCTAGAGTAAAGTCGTTGAGGGAGGGCTAGAGTAAAGTCATTGAGGGGCTAGAGTAAAGTCATTGAGGGGCTAGAGTAAAGTCATTGAGGGCTTGAGGGGCTAGAGAAAGTCATTGAGGGGCTAGACTAAAGTCATTGAGGGGCTAGACTAAAGTCATTGAGGGGCTAGACTAGTCATTGAGGGGCTAGAGTAAAGTCATTGAGGGCTAGAGTAAAGTCATTGAGGGGCTAGAGTAAAGTCATTGAGGGCTAGAGTAAAGTCATTGAGGGGCTAGAGTAAAGTCATTGAGGGCTAGAGTAAAGTCATTGAGGGGCTAGACTAAAGTCATTGAGGGGCTAGACTAAAGTCATTGAGGGGCTAGAGTAAAGTCATTGAGGGCTAGAGTAAAGTCATTGAGGGGCTAGAGTAAAGTCATTGAGGGGCTAGACTAAAGTCGTTGAGGGGCTAGACTAAAGCGTGAGGGCTAGAGTAAAGTCATTGAGGGGCTAGAGTAAAGTCGTTGAGGGGCTAGAGTAAAGTCATTGAGGGGCTAGAGTAAAGTCATTGAGGGGCTAGAGTAAAGTCGTTGAGGGGCTAGAATAAAGTCGTTGAGGGGCTAGACTAGCGTCGTTGAGGGGCTAGACTACCGTCATTGAGGGGCTAGAGTAAAGTCATTGAGGGGCTAGAGTAAAGTCGTTGAGGGGCTAGAGTAAAGTCATTGAGGGGCTAGAGTAAAGTCGTTGAGGGGCTAGAGTAAAGTCATTGAGGGGCTAGAGTAGCGTCATTGAGGGGCTAGAGTAGTGTCGTTGTGGGGCTAGAGTAAAGTCGTTGAGGGGCTAGAGTAAAGTCGTCATTGAGGGCTAGAGTAAAGTCGTTGAGGGCTAGAGTAAAGTCATTGAGGGCTAGAGTAAAGTCATTGAGGGGCTAGAGTAAAGTCATTGAGGGCTAGAGTAAAGTCATTGAGGGGCTAGAGTAAAGTCATTGAGGGCTAGAGTAAAGTCATTGAGGGGCTAGAGTAAAGTCATTGAGGGGCTAGAGTAAAGTCGTTGAGGGCTAGAGTAAAGTCGTTGAGGGGCTAGAAAGTAGAGTCATTGAGGGGCTAGAGTAACGTCATTGAGGGGCTAGAGTAAAGTCATTGAGGGGCTAGAGTAAAGTCGTTGAGGGGCTAGAGTAAAGTCATTGAGGGGCTAGAGTAAAGTCATTGAGGGCTAGAGTAAAGTCGTTGAGGGCTAGAGTAAAGTCATTGAGGGGCTAGACTAAAGTCATTGAGGGCTAGAGTAAAGTCTTGAGTAAAGTCGTCTGATTGAGGGCTAGAGTAAAGTCATTGAGGGCTAGAGTAAAGTCATTGAGGGCTAGAGTAAAGTCATTGAGGGCTAGAGTAAAGTCATTGAGGGCTAGAGTAAAGTCATTGAGGGGCTAGAGTAAAGTCATTGAGGGGCTAGAGTAAAGTCATTGAGGGCTAGAGTAAAGTCATTGAGGGCTAGAGTAAAGTCATTGAGGGCTAGAGTAAAGTCATTGAGGGCTCGTTGAGGGCTACTAAAGTCATTGAGGGGCTAGAGTAAAGTCATTGAGGGGCTAGAGTAAAGTCATTGAGGGGCTAGAGTAAAGTCATTGAGGGCTAGAGTAAAGTCATTGAGGGCTAGAGTAAAGTCATTGAGGGCTAGAGTAAAGTCGTTGAGGGGCTAGAGTAAAGTCATTGAGGGGCTAGAAGTAAAGTCGTTGAGGGGCTAGAAAGTCAAAGTCATTGAGGGGCTAGAGTAAAGTCATTGAGGGGCTAGAGTAAAGTCATTGAGGGCTAGAGTAAAGTCATTGAGGGCTAGAGTAAAGTCATTGAGGGCTAGAGTAAAGTCGTTGAGGGCTAGAGTAAAGTCATTGAGGGGCTAGACTAAAGTCATTGAGGGCTAGAGTAAAGTCATTGAGGGCTAGAGTAAAGTCATTGAGGGCTAGAGTGAGGGAGGGCTAGAGTAAAGTCATTGAGGGCTAGAGTAAAGTCATTGAGGGGCTAGAGTAAAGTCATTGAGGGGCTAGAGTAAAGTCATTGAGGGCTAGACTAAAGTCATTGAGGGCTAGACTAAAGTCATTGAGGGGCTAGACTAAAGTCATTGAGGGCTAGAGTAAGTAAAGTCATTGAGGGCTAGAGTAAAGTCATTGAGGGCTAGAGTAAAGTCATTGAGGGCTAGAGTAAAGTCATTGAGAGGGGCTAGAGTAAAGTCATTGAGGGCTAGAGTAAAGTCATTGAGGGGGGCTAGAGTAAAGTCTAGAGTAGCTAAAAAGTCATTGAGGGCTAGAGTAAAGTCATTGAGGGGCTAGAGTAAAGTCATTGAGGGGCTAGAGTAAAGTCATTGAGGGCTAGAGTAAAGTCATTGAGGGGCTAGAGTAAAGTCATTGAGGGCTAGAGTAAAGTCATTGAGGGCTAGAGTCAAAGTCATTGAGGGGCTAGAGTAAAGTCGTTGAGGGGCTAGAAGGGGCCAGTCATTTGAGGGCTAGAGTAAAGTCATTGAGGGCTAGAGTAAAGTCATTGAGGGCTAGAGTAAAGTCGTTGAGGGCTAGAGTAAAGTCATTGAGGGCTAGCTAAGGGCTAGTAAAGTCGTTGAGGGCTAGAGTAAAGTCGTTGAGGGGCTAGAAAGTCGTTGAAAGTCATTGAGGGCTAGAGTAAAGTCGTTGAGGGCTAGAGTAAAGTCATTGAGGGGCTAGAGTAAAGTCATTGAGGGCTAGAGTAAAGTCGTTGAGGGCTAGAGCGTCATTGAGGGCTAGACTAAAGTCATTGAGGGGCTAGAGTAAAGTCATTGAGGGGCTAGAGTAAAGTCATTGAGGGCTAGAGTAAAGTCATTGAGGGGGCTAGAGTAAAGTCATTGAGGGGCTAGAGTAAAGTCATTGAGGGGCTAGAGTAAAGTCATTGAGGGCTAGAGTAAAGTCGTTGAGGGCTAGAATAAAGTCATTGAGGGCTAGACTAAAGTCGTTGAGGGCTAGACTAGTCATTGAGGGCTAGAGTAAAGTCGTTGAGGGGCTAGACTAAGAGTAAAGTCGTTGAGGGCTAGAGTAAAGTCGTTGAGGGCTAGAGTAAAGTCGTTGAGGGCTAGAGTAAAGTCATTGAGGGGCTAGAGTAAAGTCGTTGAGGGCTAGAGTAAAGTCGTTGAGGGCTAGAGTAAAGTCATTGAGGGCTAGAGTAAAGTCATTGAGGGGCTAGAGTAAAGTCATTGAGGGGCTAGAGTAAAGTCATTGAGGGCTAGAGTAAAGTCATTGAGGGCTAGAGTAAAGTCATTGAGGGCTAGAGTAAAGTCATTGAGGGGCTAGAGTAAAGTCATTGAGGGGCTAGAGTAAAGTCATTGAGGGCTAGAGTAAAGTCGTTGAGGGGCTAGACTAGCGTCATTGAGGGGCTAGAGTAAAGTCATTGAGGGCTAGAGTAAAGTCATTGAGGGGCTAGACTAAAGTCGTTGAGGGGCTAGAGTAAAGTCATTGAGGGCTAGAGTAAAGTCATTGAGGGCTAGAGTAAAGTCATTGAGGGCTAGAGTAAAGTCATTGAGGGCTAGAGTAAAGTCGTTGAGGGGCTAGAGTAAAGTCGTTGAGGGCTAGACTAGTAAAGTCATTGAGGGGCTAGACTAGCGTCATTGAGGGCTAGAGTAAAGTCATTGAGGGCTAGAGTAAAGTCATTGAGGGCTAGAGTAAAGTCATTGAGGGGCTAGAGTAAAGTCGTTGAGGGGCTAGAGTAAAGTCATTGAGGGCTAGAGTAAAGTCATTGAGGGCTAGAGTAAAGTCATTGAGGGCTAGAGTAAAGTCATTGAGGGGCTAGAGTAAAGTCGTTGAGGGGCTAGAGTAAAGTCGTTGAGGGCTAGAGTAAAGTCATTGAGGGCTAGAGTAAAGTCGTTGAGGGCTAGAGTAAAGTCATTGAGGGGCTAGAGTAAAGTCGTTGAGGGCTAGACTAAAGTCATTGTTGGGGCTAGAGTAAAGTCGTTGAGGGCTAGAGTAAAGTCATTGAGGGCTAGAGTAAAGTCATTGAGGGGCTAGAGTAAAGTCATTGAGGGCTAGAGTAAAGTCGTTGAGGGCTAGAGTAAAGTCGTTGAGGGCTAGAGTCGTTGAGGGCTAGACTAAGTCGTTGAGGGCTGAGTAGGGGGCTAGAGTAAAGTCATTGAGGGCTAGAGTAAAGTCGTTGAGGGCTAGAGTAAAGTCGTTGAGGGGCTAGAGTAAAGTCATTGAGGGCTAGAGTAAAGTCGTTGAGGGGCTAGAGTAAAGTCGTTGAGGGCTAGAGTAAAGTCGTTGAGGGGCTAGAGTAAAGTCATTGAGGGCTAGAGTAAAGTCATTGAGGGCTAGAGTAAAGTCGTTGAGGGCTAGAGTAAAGTCGTTGAGGGCTAGAGTAAAGTCATTGAGGGCTAAAAGTCATTGAGGGCTAGAGTAAAGTCATTGAGGGCTAGAGTAAAGTCATTGAGGGCTAGAAAGTAAAGTCATTGAGGGGCTAGAGTAAAGTCGTTGAGGGGCTAGAGTAAAGTCGTTGAGGGGCTAGAGTAAAGTCGTTGAGGGCTAGAGTAAAGTCATTGAGGGCTAGAGTAAAGTCGTTGAGGGCTAGAGTAAAGTCATTGAGGGCTAGAGTAAGTCGTTGAGGGGCTAGAGTAAAGTCATTGAGGGCTAGACTAAAGTCATTGAGGGCTAGAGTAAAGTCGTTGAGGGCTAGAGTAAAGTCGTTGAGGGCTAGAAAGTAAAGTCATTGAGGGCTAGAGTAAAGTCATTGAGAGGCTAGAGTAAAGTCATTGAGGGCTAGAGTAAAGTCATTGAGGGCTAGACTGAGTCATTGAGGGCTAGACTAAAGTCATTGAGGGGCTAGACTAAAGTCATTGAGGGCTAGAGTAAAGTCATTGAGGGGCTAGAGTAAAGTCATTGAGGGGCTAGAGTAAAGTCATTGAGGGCTAGAGTAAAGTCATTGAGGGCTAGAGTAAAGTCATTGAGGGCTAGACTGATGTCATTGAGGGCTAGACTAAAGTCATTGAGGGCTAGACTAAAGTCATTGAGGCTAGAGTAAAGTCATTGAGGGGCTAGAGTAAAGTCATTGAGGGCTAGAAAGTCATTGAGGGCTAGTAAAGTCGTTGAGGGCTAGACTAAAGTCATTGAGGGCTAGACTAAAGTCATTGAGGGCTAGAGTAAAGTCATTGAGGGCTAGAGTAAAGTCGTTGAGGGCTAGAGTAAAGTCATTGAGGGCTAGAGTAAAGTCATTGAGGGCTAGAGTAAAGTCGTTGAGGGCTAGAATAAAGTCGTTGAGGGCTAGACTAAAGTCGTTGAGGGGCTAGACTAAAGTCATTGAGGGGCTAGAGTAAAGTCATTGAGGGCTAGAGTAAAGTCGTTGAGGGCTAGAGTAAAGTCGTTGAGGGCTAGAAGTAAAGTCGTTGAGGGCTAGAGTAAAGTCATTGAGGGCTAGAGTAAGTCATTGAGGGCTAGAGTAAAGTCATTGAGGGCTAGAGTAAAGTCATTGAGGGCTAGAGTAAGTCGTTGAGGGCTAGAAGTAAAGTCGTTGAGGGCTAGAAAGTAAAGTCGTTGAGGGCTAGAGTAAAGTCATTGAGGGCTAGAAGTAAAGTCGTTGAGGGCTAGAAGTAAAAGTCATTGAGGGCTAGAGTAAAGTCGTTGAGGGGCTAGAGTAAAGTCGTTGAGGGCTAGAGTAAAGTCATTGAGGGCTAGAGCATTGAGGGCTAGAGTAAAGTCATTGAGGGCTAGACTAAAGTCGTTGAGGGCTAGACTAAAGTCATTGAGGGCTAGAGTAAAGTCATTGAGGGCTAGAGTAAAGTCATTGAGGGCTAGAAGAGGGCTAAAGTCATTGAGGGCTAGAGTAAAGTCATTGAGGGCTAGAGTAAAGTCGTTGAGGGCTAGAATAAAGTCGTTGAGGGCTAGACTAAAATCGTTGAGGGGCTAGACTAGCGTCATTGATGGGCTAGAGTAAAGTCGTTGAGAGGCTAGAGTAA